>NC_033633.1:11258604-11461660 GCF_001540865.1 Ananas comosus | reverse complement strand
TATATATATATATATATATATATATATAGTAGGTCTTGTATGCTATTAGGAGCACGGAGGCCTCCGTGCTCCTAAGCCGTTTTTAATGATGGAGCTAGAAAATATTTTTTGTGATTTTTCAGTATCATTTTCCTAGCGATCGAAAGGGTTCAAAATCAACGGCTAAAAATAAAAATCTCATAAAAAGTGGTGATATAGCGTTAAAATTTTCGATCAAATATATATATTGATCTTGCTGAAATGAAATAAAGATTATTACCTCTCGAAAATAATCTTAACTTTATTTTAAAAGTGTCTATTATTGGTCCTTGCCAGTTTGAAAACTATACCCACATTAACATCTTTGAGGTCGGTGGTTCCATCTCCCCTTGTACTTTGGCATAATAGAATTAAACTCCTATTTTCAGCATCTTAGATATTAATAAATGATGCTTTATGCACAGTGGAAACAGATTTTAAAAAGTTTGGTTTACATGGGATTAAGTATCTCTCAATTCACACAATCACATCATGATAATCATGTTGAAAATAGAGAGGACCCCTACATTACTTATTTTTTTGAGAGATTCCTACATTAACTATTTGTTAACATATAGTTCCAAAATCCATATTGAAACCTAGCTAGTTATTTAAATACTTTGTTTTGTAAATTAGAAGTTAGAAAAAAGTATGAAAAACCCCCTCAACTATAAGTCATTCTGAAATAGCCTCCTCTTCCCCCCCCCTTTTTTTTTTTTTTAGCTGACATCTTTTTAACTTCAAATTTTTTTACTTTGAGTTTTCACAGTTAATTAAGTTAAACGTTTTTTTGTTGTGGGCTTAAATAGGCCAACATCCTACCTTATAGTGGAAGGCCAAATTAGACCGAGTCACGTTCGAAATGGTGTGGAGCTGGATTGAGTCGAGTCATGTTCAAAATGGTGTGAGGCTGGTTAGGCCGAGTCACAATCGATATCCGTAAATATTATATTTTATACTTTAAGTGAATTGGTTGTGTATTTTTAACCGTTCGAATTTTTGGGATTAACGGTTAGCGCCAACGATCCAACATGTTTTAAGACTCTGCCTTAATAAGCTATTAGCAGTTTCCTAATCCAAGTTAATTAAAAAATTGTCAATCAATTTATTTGTTAACATCCCTGAACAATAAAAAGAATTTGAAAAAAGGTGAGGAAATCTCAATAAAAAAAATATATACTATTTGAAAATTCCTTATGGTTGAGGAGTCTTAATACATATTTTAAATAGAATTCACAATGCACATTGCTTCAAATTCTTAGGTCATAAGCATTCATATGTAAAGTGACAAAAAATAATTTAGTAAGAAACAATTTAGAAATGATTAGATCATGCGTAGCTAAATCATTCTCTGTGTACTGACCAAAAACTTACTGGAAATATCTTATGATATTTTATATATATTTATAAAATTATGTATTCTATACACTGAATCTTGCAATTTAGATGAGGGTCCTTTTCTACAATTGATTTCTAAAACCGCTGGACGCATTATTAATAAATTTTAAAATATATAATTTTTTTAGATGATACAAATACGATTTACTGAATTAGATTTTAAATTTTAAATATTAATAATTAATTATTTGTTGGCACTAATTATTAATTTTAAAAATTTGAGCTGTTAGTCTTCAAATTTATCATGGATCTGAATGGTTGGTTAGACATTCGATCCTCCACTAGTATTTTTATTAAATTAAAAAACTTAAGCCAAGTTAGGGTTGGCAAATGAGCAAGTCGGCTTGTGTGCGGCTCGATTTCAGCTCACTCGAGCTCTACTCCAAATTAAATAAGCCGAATTTGAACAAAAAAAAATTCAAAATTTATTTCAAGCCGAGCTTAAGTATTACTAAGTTCACTCGAATTAGACTCAAAAAGTTTGAATATATATATAGAGAGAGAGAGAGAGAGAGTTCAGCTACTATACTATCAATAGTACCAATTGCTCGGTGCTATTAAGTTTTTCGTCATTAGATCTACTATTTGACCATTTTTACATGTTAGATTATAATATTCAACTGACCACCTACTCAATTTTAGGGTACCACTATCATCCTAACCGCACATCCCTTCATCCAAAGGTCGAAAACCTAATAGCATCAATAGCTTGGTGCTATCAATAGTATAGTACTCTAGTTTTATATATATACTATTGATGTTATAGAATTAGGCTACTGTACGATTGATAACGCCAAGTTATTGATGCTATTAAATTTTCAGCTCTTGGATGAAAGGATGTGCTGTTAGAATGATTGTGGTCCTTTTGGATTGAGTGGGTGGTTGGTTGAATATTATGATCTAACGGATGGAAATGGTCAAATGATAGATCTACTGACGGAAAACTTAATAACACAAAGCGTTTAGTGTCGCCAATAGTATAGCAGCTGCACTCTCTCTCTCTATATATATATTATAAAAATATGTATAAATATATATAATTATATATAACATATTTTAATTATATATATATATATATATATATATATATAATTGAGCTCCTATACTTTTAAAAGTACCAAGTTATTGGTGCATGTAGATTTTTAGCCATTGGATTAAGAGATATGCGGTTAGGATGATGTTGGCCCCCTAGGGTTGAGTGGGTGGTTGGTTGAATAGTATAATCTAATGGTTGAAAATGATCCGAGTAGATCTAACGGTAAAAAACTTACACGCACCAAATATTTGGTACTTTTACAAGCACCATAGCTGGACTATATATATATATANATATATATATATATATATATATATAATTTTAATTATATGTATATAGAATTTTGGTTATTGGGCATATATATTTGTTGGCCCACAATACTAAATCAGTAAAACTTTAATCTCTCTCTCTCCCTCTCTTTCACTTACTCGCATAGTCGCTTATCCTAAATTATTTTTCTTAATATTATAATAGCATATTCAGGCTTTTATTTTATGTATTAAACTATTAGATGTGTTTTTCTACCAAATTTTAGATAATTTTTTATTAAAAATTAAACTATAGATAGCATGATATTGAGCATTTTAAGCGACTCATTTAGAGTTTGATCACGCTCAACTCAAAAGTAGGCTCGCCTGAGCTGGGTTCAAATCAATTTCATGTCAAGCTTAAGCCTAAATTTAGGTTCGAAATTAATTTCAAGTCAAATTAAGCTCACTCAGACTCGGCTCGTTTCTGCCCCTAAACCGAATTCAACGAAAAAAAATAAAAAATAAAATAGAACAACTAGTTACTGTATATAAGGATAATTCAATATTTGTTGTAATTTAAAAATATTTTTTTTCTATTATATCTTTTGTCTTATTCTCACCCACTAACACCACCCACGCGGTATCCTCACCGCCTAATGGTGTGTGGAATATATATATATATATATATATNGTGCTTGTAAGTTTTTTACCGTTAGATCTACTTCTCGGATCATTTTCAACCATTAGATTATACTATTCAACCAACCACCCACTCAACCCTAGGAGGCCCACATCATTCTAATCGCATATCTCTTAATCTAATGGCTACAAATCTACAAGCACCAATAACTTGGTACTTTTAAAAGCATAGGAGCTCAGTTCTCTCTCTCTCTCTCTCTCTCTCTCTCTATATATATATATATATATATTAGCTAGGGCTACTATACTCTTATAAGTATAGAGCCCTTCATACTCATAAATTATTTTTAATGATAGAGCTTTCGAATCAACGATCAACTCCGTTAAATATGATCTACAGTATTTAAAACTTCTAGAAAATAAATTTCGTAATTTTTCGAAATCATAATAAAGTTCATCAAGCGGTATAAAATAAACGGTCAAAATCAAACGATATCTTAAAAATGGATGATCGGATCTTTCAATTTAAGATCGGAGTTATTGATCTTTATCTATGTAGTGAATAGGACTTTTTATCAACAATTCAACCGATTTCGATTTTTTCACACCGTTAAACTAGCAAATATCCCATATCGGCTGTTAAAACTTGTCAATTTTGTGACCTTTTGATCGTAAGGTAAATGATGCCGAAAAATTATAAAATTTGATTTCTAGGCGTTTTAAATGCTCTAAATAAAGTTCAACGATGTGGATTGTTGATATGGAAGCTTTATTATCGAAAACAACTTATGAGTATAAGGGCGATCGAACTCATAAAAGTATAGTAGCCGAACTCTATATATATATAGGCTCATATACTATCTATAGTACCAGAGTTCCAAAATTATAATCTTTTTTTTTAAATTTTAGAATGTGTAAATTAATGATCCACACCGTTAAAACTAATATGAGATATTTTGAAGTTTCTAGAAATAAAATTTTATTTTTTTTCCGCATAGTTTACTTTATGATCAAATCATTTCAAAATTATCAAATTTCAATGGCTATTATCGTGAGTTTGTAGTTTGACAGCGTAAAAAATTTTAATTTATTCAAATTTTGGTAGTAATTACTTTAAATTATCTAGATCAAGGTCAACATCTTTGATCCTTAATTCAAAAATCCTATAACCAAATTTTAAAATTTGCTCAATTTTTATTGTTTATTTTGATATGATTTACTTACTAAATAAATAAACGATGTTAAAAAAATTAAAATTTTATTCCCCAAAATTCTATATATTATGAATTATATTTAACGAAACAGATCATCATTAATATTAGGAAAAACTTCAAAAAACCCCATATGGTTTCGCACTTTTTCACTTTAGTACCCTGTGGTTTAAAGTGTATCAAGTTAGTACCTTGTGGTTTCTCACTTTATCACTCTAGAATCCTGTGGTTTAAAGTGTATCAAGTTAGTACTCTGTGGTTTTATTTTTGTATCACGTTAGTACCCTATGGTTTTATTTTTGTATCAAGTTAGTACCCTATAATTTTTAAACCACAGGGTACTAAAGTGATAAAGTGCGAAACCACATGATACTAAAGTGATAAAGTGCAAAACCACAAGATACTAACTTGGTACACTTTAAACCACAGGATACTAAAGTGATAAAGTGAGAAAATACAGATACTAACTTGATACATTTTAAACCACAGAGTACTAAAGTGAAAAAAAGTAAAACCACAATGGGGTTTTTGAAGTTTTCCCTTAATTTTAACACGTTAAAATCGGCAACAATAAGCGGTGATCGTACACCACGAGTGACTGTACCTCACTCCCCTGATCCACCACCAATCATAGGTAAAAATGCACGAAGACCCCCTCTACTATAGGATTCTTCAAAACAGCCTCCTTTTGACTTAGCTTTTTTTTTTTAAGCCAACACCTTTTAATTTTTTTTATTTAGTAAAATTGAGTAACTATAGTTTATTAAATAGTATTGGCAATTTTATAAAATTTTAAATAAATCTTAAAATTTATTGGCTGAATTAGTTCCATGAAACTTTTAGCTTACCTAAATAAAATAAATTATTAACTTTTAATATTTTTCATATTTCCAAAAATTAGAAATATATTAGTAGACTAATCAAAATTATCATTCTTATTAACCCAACAATTGCAAACATCACATACAGAATCAAAGCAAATTAAATTTTATCATATATAATCTACGAATAAAACTAATTCTTATCATAAAAATACAGTATTAGTTATTAATATTCTAATTTTAACATGATAATCGGACATTATCGCTAATTATAAAAATATTGTACAGTCATTATACTAAAATATATAATTTTTAACTAGTCTAAGAATATATTTCTAATATGTTTTAGTGGAGCTATTTCTTATTTGCCCTCTAATTATTCTTCAAATTTTCAAATATATCTACAAATTACCAATATACGCTTCTATTTCCAAATTCCATTAGTAAATTCTAGAAATTTGAGAATATTTTTAAAAAGTTGTGGAAATTAAAAAGAATATTTTGGTCGACCGGAAGCATGTTAGATATTTTTCAAGTTTAAGAAAGCATATTAGATGTTATTTTATATTTTTTTGAAGATTGAATGCCAGCATCGCATTTATTGCCCTTACAAGGGCAAGGGGTTTATCAGCATAGGACGCTGGTGAGGAGAGCGTCTTACAGTTTAGGAGGAAGACTGCCTAACAGGAGAGTAAGATGTTGTCCTGGTAAAGAAAAAGATTGAATGTTCGCGTTGCACTGTGAGTGGCAAAAATTGCACTGGTGCGAGCTACAAGCTGCACTATTAGAAGGATTGTTGCATCATTTCTCTTTGCGTTGTACCTTTCATGTTGCACTATTATTCTTGTTGTTGGCTGTGTAGTTTTTGCCATATAGTTTCAACATATTTAATTTCTAAAAACCAAATAGCAAACACAAGAGGCGGCGAATAACAGGGCCGATTTTGTTCGCATTCTGATGACTGGGAGGTTGCGTAACCATACTCGAGGCGCATTTAATGCCCGCCCAGGGGCCGTACATTATGGTATACGTATCTGAGCGAATTCGAGCGAGACGGATGTAGACGAAGGGCATTTTAGTCAGACAGCGAAAAATCTGGCCCAGATAGTGGTCCGCATTTGCAAAGGCTCAAAACTAGTGGATTTTTTATGCAAATTGGCCTACTTTAAAATATGGAATAGTAAAAAGAAAATATCCCAACTATGAGGGGCCAATTTCAGAAAGAACAACAGTTGAGGGTGGGTTTCAGCTCATTCTCGCCTATAAATAACACTCCGAGCTCCCCCACCCCTCTCTACACGCCCCCACACACATTCCTCCGCAACGACGCTCGTCCCGAATCGCAAAGTCCACGCGTCCTCCTCGTCGCTCCGACGCATATACACGGGTGGGGAGTAAACCGGTGAAGGGCGGTCGCACGTACGTGTCGCGAGGGCATTGGTCGGCGCTGGCCCGGGGGGAGATGGACGGAGGGGAGGCGATGCGGGTGGGGCCGTACCTGATCGGGCGGACGATCGGCGAAGGAAGCTTCGCGAAGGTGAAGGCGGCGCGGCGCGCCGACACCGGCGGCGCCGGGTTCGCCCTCAAGATCATCCTCCGCTCCCGCGTCGGCTCCGACCTGAAAATCCACGACCAGGTACCTACCTCTACACGCCTACGTACATACATACATACATACATACATATAGGCATACATGTATACGTATGTGAGATTTGAAATTTTTGAAAATTTTTTTTGAATTTGGTTTTAGATAAAGAGGGAGATTGGGACGCTGAAGATGCTCCGGCACCCTAATGTCGTTCGCCTTTACGAGGTCCATCTCTCTCTCTCTCTCTCTCTCTCTCTCTCTCTCTCTCTCTCGCTCTTTGGAAGGGGATAGGGGCATTTTGGGAATTTCACGTTCGGAATGGCGTGTTTTTGAGCGCACGGAGACTTCTGCGCTTGAAAGTTATTTTCGATGACGGGACATCCGTTTCAGTGATCGATTCAGTTAAACATGATCTACGTTATTGAAACTATTAAAAAATTAAATTTTACATTTTTTTGACTTTATTTGTCTAGCGAACAAATAACCTGGAGAATAAACGGCTGAAAATAAAAATTTCATAAAAAATAGTAATAAAAAGCTCAAATTTTAATCCAGAAGTATTGATCTTACTTTGATATTAAGTAAAATTTTTTATTAAAGTTTCATATAATCTGGATTGTTCTATACTATTGAATTTAAAAACGTGTCACGTCGACCGTTAAAATAGTCAGTTTTGAGACCTTTTGATCACGTGGTAAATAATATCGAAAAAGTATAAAATTTAATTTTTAAATAATTTCAATATTATAAATTATACTTAATGGAACCGATCGTCAAATCAGATGTCATGTCATCAAAAATAACTTATAAATACGAAAGTCTTCGTACTTTCGAAAGTACAGAAAACATATATATATATATATATATATATATATATATTGATTATTATGAATTGATCATCTAATTTTTTTAAATTTTGATTTTAGTATTCAAACTTTTATTTATTTGGTCCAAATCGGTTAATGATAGTTTGACTTTAAAATTTAAACTAATTATTTATTTTAATAAATTTATAATTTTAAAAATTGCACGAAATATACGGAGATAAATAAATATTATTGACTATCTCGGAGGTAGCAAAATTAAAATTTTAAAATATTTGATAGTCAAATCAAATTGTTTATCGCTAAGATAAGTACAGAATTTTATCGCTTAGATAAGTACAGAATTTTGTCGCTCAGATAAGTAACAAGGACCGTTCAAAATTTAGTGAATGAAAAGTTCGAGGAGTAATTTGCAATATTAGAATAGTACAGGGACCGTCCTAACATTTCCCCTGTCTTTGACGGAGTAGTCGGAGCGACTTGTAACGGCGTTAGCATCTTCATGTAATCCCTCAACTTCCAATTTTTCTATAAGTTTAAATTATGATATTTAATTAAGCAAAAAAAAATTATTAGAATTTTATAGGTTTATTATTTATTAGTCACTAGTTGATTTAGTGAAATTTGCTAAAAAAATAAATTAAATCATCAAATTTTGTAAAAATTTCTGATTTATAAAAAAAAGTTAAAAGGTGAGTGGCGACCATCAATACGATTTAGATAAAATGGTACGTATACACATTCGCAAATTATTGAAAATTTGAATAAAATGGTACGTATACGATTTATTTCCAAAAATTCAGAATAAAATGTGAATTTTTGAGTTAGATTTATTATTCGCGAATAATTCGCGTATGCCGAACTATTCGGTCAAAAAAAATGCAAAATTTTTGGATAAAATCCCTTTCCGAATTATTGAAAAACTTTATGAACTTTCGGAATATGTGAATCTTGAAAAAGATGAGGATGCATATGACAATAAAACTTGCTATTATTTTTTTTTACTTAATCTACTTTATTTTGTAAATCTCTATTTTTATATTCTTAAGAATTTATAACTATATATCCTAGTAGCATAAATTTAGAGAAACAAGCTTAGTTTAACAGCCTAATTTTTAATTCCGAATTTTTAATTGGTGAACGTATAATTTTCGTATAAATCGTGTATCCGAATAATTCGCGAATCCATTTTTTAAGCCGTATTTTTCAAAGAATTTAGAGATTGAGATACGAATTTTGTTTGAATTATGCCCGTACCGAGTTTTTGCCGAATGCCCGAATCTAAATTAACTATAGTTCATTCAGATGTAACCCACCGCTGATGGAGAAAGTCTACTGTATCACACTTGCACTACATAACCAATAACAAGCCAATCATATTTCTTCTTTCAAAAAAAAATTACAATAAAGATATTTTTTTTATAATTATGTTGGAATGAATAATTTAAAAATATTAGTTAGGAACGTCACATCACGAATATACCCGTGTATTCTGAAATATTTCCTGCAGATGACAGGCCAAATCAATCGCTTATCAAAACCAGGCCTGAGAATAAGTCTTTTTGTGTGAGGTGGCTCCTCTGAAAGGACAGTGAAAGTGATGGCTTGTGCTTTTTCTGGTAGGCCCTATCTGATTAAGATGTCAGAGCAAAAGCGCATCCAGTTGGAGTAAACTTAGCCATTAGAACTAGTAAACTTAGCCAATTAGAACTAGTGGTCCCAGAACCGTAGAAAATGGTAAACATGTATAGTGCACCCCATCAACTGCACCCTACATGCCATTCTCAAATGGTCCACATCATTAAGTTTTGTTATGATAAGGGTGAAAAATTGTACAAAGACCCCTTAAAGTCACACCACTTTTGCGAGTAAACGTTATCAATTAGTTCAGTAAGCCTCTCTCCTCGAGCAAACCTTTTTTTGATCGCATGTCTTGTGCATAGTTCTGTAATAGAGAGAAATCTATCGAGGAAAGAGAGAGACCTATTCAGTTTTTATATGTAGTACAAGCGACCAAAACAGCTGTGTAATTAGTAGCTTCGATTGAGGACAGAAACCTATTAAGTCATGCGATCAGAATTAAAAGTTCAGGGCTAGATTACGGTAATACTAAAGTTTAATAAGGGTTTAATTCTTGCTACTATTTTCCCTTTGTAATAACTGGCGGCCAATCTGGGATACCTCGAATGTCTTCCAAAAGGCCGCGGAAATGATGGAAATTGCGTAAGCCATGTCGCATGGACTGACTGGATATGACGTATCACGATGATCGACTCGCTTTGATATCGTAATGTGAACACCATGTCACATGAACTGACTTGATATGACGTATCACGATGATCGAATCGCTTTGATATCGTAATGTGAAAAAGATCGATCTTACAGGAAATAGCCCGCGAACAGTCTCGAACTCTGAAACAATTACATCACAATTAGGAGGAGCTCTTTGTTCATTCTACTGCTTAATTTGATTCTTTTTAGACATGTCACTACTTATTACCAATTGTGTTTGCATTAAGAACTAACTACTTTATGCTTACATATTTGGAAGCTTTGTCTCTAGCATCTTCATGTTGTTCTCTCTCTATATAGGTTTTGGCAAGCAAAACCAAAATATTCCTGGTCCTTGAACATGTTACCGGAGGCGAGCTATTCGACAAAATAGTAAGATACTCTCTCCTTTATATCATATAAAAAAAAACATTGTATATATCCAATAGCAACTTAAGTAGTATGTTTACTCAGTAGTAAGTGCTTCTTCCTAACCTGATGATAGTTATATGTTTGTGAATGCCATAGGAATCGAAGGGGAGGATTTCGGAGCGCGAAGGACGAAAGCTCTTCCAGCAGCTAATTGATGCTGTGAGCTATTGCCATGACAAGGGAGTCTACCACAGGGACTTGAAGGTATATTTCCTCACCTCACTTATTCCAATGTGTTATCATTAAGATGTTGAGTACTAAAAGGTCTCATTTTCTTTGTTCTTCTTCTGTAGCCTGAGAATGTGCTTCTTGATGCAAAAGGAAACATCAAGATTTCCGACTTTGGTCTTAGCGCATTACCTCAACAAATCGGGGTATAAACATTTCCGAGATACCAATTCACAACCATCTTTTCTTTTTGTTGTTTTGTTTCGTTTTTATTGTTATTTATATGCCTAAGTTTTCGCAACTTAATGTCTCAGGTCGATGGTCTTTTGCACACAACCTGCGGTAGTCCTAATTATGTCGCTCCGGAGGTGAGAAGAATATATTATGTCTTTGAATCAATTCATTTTTAGGCTATTTATTAATAGGAACTTCCTCTAGGTTCTTGCCAATCGAGGTTACGACGGCGCCAAGTCCGATTTGTGGTCTTGTGGTGTCATCTTATATGTTATCCTCACAGGATGCCTTCCGTTCGACGATCAAAATCTCACTCTTCTTTATCACAAGGTGATAAACTGTTTATGTTTTTACATTCTAATATTTGTATAGTTCGAAGTTGACGAAATCAGCTATGGTGTATGTTTTATGATAAGGTATTAAACTGCTTGCGACATTCGTTTATGTGGACTAAAAATTGACCATTAGTTGCCATTTTGTTTTGCAATGGGCTTTAGCTTGCAAATTAAAAGCTATTTTTGATCTTCATTGGGATTCTGATCACATAATTCGATTCAGATTTCGAAGAGTGAGGTCCACATCCCTAAATGGCTTTCTCCTGGCGCGCAAAACTTAATAAAAAGGATGCTCGACCCCAATCCTATAACTAGGATAAACATGGATCAACTGAAAGAAGATAATTGGTTTAAGCAAGATTACGTCCCGGTTATGCCTGAAGGAGATGAAGAAGAAGATATGCTCTCAGATGATGAATCCTGCGTGATCAAAGAGGTAAATTATATTACCTATTTCCGCTTTTGGTTCGACTTCTAAAATATTGGTGGTGAGACTGAGCAAGATTGATTCATTACTGAAGGTTGCAGAAGCAGATCATGGACACGAGAATACGCACAACCACATTAACGCTTTCGAGCTAATCGGAATGTGTTCGTCGCTTGATCTCTCTGGTTTCTTTGAACAAGAGGTAATTATTCTTTTTTCCATTCCTAGATAAATATATTTTGAGAAAAAGATTAAGATTTAAGAACATGGCTAAAGCTTAGTAGTAGTTAGGACTGTAGTGTACTTTGTTGCATGCACTTTATCAATCTAAGAATGGTCTCAAAGATAATATATATTCCGATTCATTGGATCATTAGGATGTCTCCGAAAGAAGAATCAGATTCACATCAACTCTCTCACCAAAGGATCTATTCGATAGGATCGAGGAAATTGTCACAGAAATGGGGTTTCATGTGCGCAAAGGACATGCCAAGGTTAATATCCATCTTAGTACTTTGGTTCCTTATTGTCATATATGTACATTTATCTAGGTAGGATTTATGCTGAAACTATAACCGCGGAAATTCGCAGTTGAAGGTAATTCAGCCATGTAAGGGATCCACATGCCCTAGGTCCCTTCTAATGGTCGTCGAGGTAAGTTATATTGCTTTACTTTTCGTTCTACCGCGCTATTACGAAGGCTCACATCTCAGAAAGGTCTCATCTGATACTCTAGGTCTTTGAGATCAACTCGTCGTTGTACGTCGTTGAATTGAGAAAATCGCACGGAGTTTCTGCGTCATATAGACAGGCATAACTTTTCATTCTATCTACTGTAAAAGTTCTCTTGCGTTCCAGCTTTCTTACGTCGTATCGCTTGGTGTTAAAGCGCTTATTAATGCAGATATGCGCGAAGATACTAGATGATCTTGGAGTTTGTAAAAGCGCGGACGTCGCGACGACCAACCAGTCCTTAATGCAGGAGCACAGTACTGCTGCATTGGAGGGGGAGAGGAAATTTACCATCGCTGCGGCCTGATTTCTTCGTCGTATTCTTATCGGAGAATTCAAGGGCTGTTTTGCGATATTTTTCCGAACCTGCACATTACACAGTTTAGAACTAGTTTTAGTATATATGAGCATTTGCATAGAGCAAGTGTGGTTTGATCAAACAGCTATATTTTTTTTTTGTAAATGCTGTATTGTATCAAAATAATTGAAGGGGGTGTTGAGTAATTGTATACCACACACCCTCTTATTGTAGCTTGCATTGCATTTCATGACTTTGAGGTGATTGTGTAGTTATTAATTGTTGGGACAAACAAATTGTTGTGTAGATAATTTGGATTTTGTATCATCTTAAAGTTCAATATGTAGTGTGTGAGATAAATTCTCTCTCTCTATCTCTCTCTCTCTCTCTCTCTCTCTCTATGATTGGATGATCACATTTTTCTTTTTTTGGCAAAGTATATTTGAGAGTTACTTCTTTTAACAATCATGCTGAGTTAGCAACAGTATCTCGCGCAGTTGATTTAAGGCTTGATGGTTAATACACGAGGTTTCAAATTTGAAATTTAGCTGCTGTATATTTCTAACTAAGTTTGTTTCTGAAAAAATATAAACGAAGTAGAAAATGCTTTGGAATATAAAAAACTAAATTAAGTTTGGCGACTAAAGTGTCACTCGGTGTATAGTTTGACAACCAAAAGTATAACATAGCTTTAGAAAAAAAAAAGAAGGCTAAATTATAAAAAAAAAAACCCTTGTCAAAATTCAATTTTTCACTTTTTCCCCTATCATTTAAAAATCCACACTTTAACTCCTTGTAAAATGAAAAATATTTACAGGAGGTACGGTGTAAACTGTGATAATAAAATAGCCATTTTGCCCCTCACCATATTCACGGGAGAGAAGACTGAAAACATTTTTGGCATAAAAAAATATATAATAATATTTTATAAACGAAACCCTAACGAATTACTAACGGCAGGAGGCGAAGTGAACATTTTTCATTTTACAAGGGGGCAAAGTGTAGATTTTTAAATGACAGGGAGAAAAATGAAAAATCGAGTTTTGACGGAAGGATTTTATATAATTTAGCCAAATAAAAAATCACAAAACTACTCCTTCATTTTGAAGCAACACCACTAAATGGATTTGATCCTCAAAATGGATAGATTTTTTTTTTCAATCATTTTGAAACAACACCACTAAATGGAGTTGATCCTCAAAATGGATAGGATTTTTTTTTCAAAAAAAAAAAATTTCTCCAACTCTCTCTTTGAGGATAACTTAGAATAATATCCCAGTCAATGTGTGCAAAATGATCAGGAGTATTCTACACGTTATTGGGAGAAAGGGGCTTTTATTATTATTAAAGTACTTATCACATTGCATTTACAATTTTGACCCTGGTAAATTGCAATATTAGCCCCGTATTTTCAGCGGTTCTCACTTTGGCCCTCAAATATTAAGTTCGACGTTCGCGGTCTCTAAACTTTTATCAGAATTTCAATTTAGTCATTACATATATTTACGACTAGAGGGTAACTTTTTTTCGTTTATACAAAAGTTGGACCTTTGAATTAAAAGTATAAGATGAATGAAGAAACGATAAATTTATTAAAATTTGACGAATCGCCGTTGAAAGTTTAGAAAGTAAATTGAAATCCTTTTTAAAAGTTACCAAAATGAAACTGAGTCAAAAGTTCAGGGACTAGTAGTGTGAAATATACCCATTTTGGCCCCACTATATTATATATGAACCATACAAAGATGAAATCTTATAGATAGATTCTGATTCTTTTCATATAATTCAAGAGATATTATAAATAAGCAATGCTTTTGAGATCCACAAAAAAATAATCCAAAAAATAGGAAAAAGAAAATAAAATTAAAAAAAGAGAATACATCTCTTTCAACATAAAGTGTGACAAAGTGGTTGGGATTATGGTGAGACTTTTGGGTTTCATATGTTAGGAGCCACACAAATAATAATAATAATAATAATAATAATTGTTAGATCCAAATTACTAACCTAAAGAACTTAAGTCGAAGTTGTTAACATTAATGAGCTGAGTCGTTACATTTGATATCAAAGTCATATTATTTGCCGGAAGCATAGATGTATCTTATATCGCCTGGTAATATTGAATTATTTATATAGTTGAGTCTGCTGAGCGCATGAGAATCTAAATAGGAAGAGTCTGTAACGTCCAATCGTCACATGTTAGATGCAGAAGAGATTTTTGTGTGTGGATCATTACCCATAGAATTTGGGTATTACATCAATGAGAAGATATAAAGTTTGGGTATTATTGTGTAGATTATTCTTAAGCTAATTTTTATATTATCCAGGTCTACTACTTGCCATAATTAATGTTTAATTAATTAATTAATAATAATAATAATATTAGGTATGAGGTGTAGAGTAGTATCTTAGGGAATCAAAGTATTAAAAAAAAGACACAAATAGAGCACTCTTTTGAATATTCTACTCCTTTTGATCAGATTGTGGTATGATTCTTCTATATTTAGTATGATTTTATTTTTAATTTTCATGTCCAATGATCCATAAATGGTTAGACTTTTGAATGAAAGGTGATACCTGGATAATTCCCTACCACTCAAAAAAAAAAAGAAAAAAGATTAAGATAAAAAACTCAACATAAGAAAAAGAAAGATATATAGAGTTTGAGTGTGAGACCGTAGATAATTTTCTATCTAATATATAATAGAACTAAAAATTCTTAATCCGACTATAGTATTTAGGCAGTGACTAAACCAAAAATGTTAAGATAGTTAAATGTACTAAGACTAGAATAGTTGTAGGATGGATGACCCTTTGAAAAGTGAGGCGTCACATTGACAGTGCCTACATATAATTTTGGGTTAATTTCATATAGATCTCTGTAAATATAGTGAACTATAAATATATTCATACAAAGTTCAACTTTCGTATGTTGTCCCTATAAAAGTCCTAATGTATTCAAATATGTCCCTCTGATTTATTACCGTTAAATCACTATCTATTTTATAAGTGAAATGATTTTTTAACCATCACAAATATATCCCTTCAAAAATTTCAACTATTAATTAAAGAGGGGTAAAAAGGTCAATTCATCTCATTAACTAACTATTCTAACAGATTCTAACGGTATGAACATATTTGAAAACGTCAGGACTTTTGCAGGGACAACATATGAAAGTTAAACTTTATAAGGATATATTTGCAATTCACTATATTTGTAGGAATCTGAATGCAATTAACCCTATAATTTTTTGCCAAAAGCAAAACACCATTCATTCATATATGTTTGCCAAAGAGTGATAACAAATTATATTCCTCCTCTTGTGTGTGGTTG
This sequence comes from Ananas comosus, assembly GCF_001540865.1. Lineage (NCBI taxonomy): Eukaryota > Viridiplantae > Streptophyta > Magnoliopsida > Poales > Bromeliaceae > Ananas > Ananas comosus. The sequence continues at coordinate 11,445,642 of NC_033633.1, read as the reverse complement.
TAACACTTTTTGTTGCTTGCAGTAGTGCAAAGAATAAAGATTATGAGAATGGAAGATAGTGATCAAGATGGTGCAAGTGCCAGTGCTGCAAGCAGCAGCAGCAGCAGTAGTAGCTGGAGCTGGGAGGAGAACAAGCGGTTCGAGCTCGCGCTGGCGGCGGTCGACGAGCGGAGCCCTGACCGGTGGGCGGAGATCGCGTCGATGGTCGGAAGAGAGAAGAGCGCGGAGGACGCGCGGCGGCGGTATGAGGCCCTGCTGGAGGATCTCTGCATCATTGAATCTGGTGCACTTGACTATGAATATGTTGCATGTTTAGGTGTTGGAGAATCACTCTGTTGGAATCAACAGTAAGTGTTCTTAATTGCTTTCTTTTTGTTTTTTGTTTTGGAAATAGTTTGTTTAAGTGTTAATTTAATTTACATAGGAAGAGAGGTTGTAGAAATTTATCATTGCTCTCTCTCTCTCTCTCTCTCTCTCTCTCTCTCTCTCTTGCTGCATAATATTTCATCATTATTTATTTATTTATCCTTGATCTCTTTAGATGTTTATCAAATGTCAACTGTAATTGGCTTTGATATGATTGTTCCACAAACTCTGGTGACAATTTTATTGGATGAAATATATACAATTTCCCCTGTTTTGCCTTTTTTTTTTCTTTTAGAATTATTAGTATGCTATCGCTTCATTCATTTGAAGTATGAATTTTGGCCTTTGTTTTTTAGGAGAAAAAAAAATTAACAAAAAGGATTCCAAATGTTCCTAAGTGCGCGTATCTCAGTCACTAAGCCACCTGCTGTTTGTTTAGAATTCTGAAAAATTCTTCTATTCTGCTCCAACCAAATGACCCGCCACGTTGTGGCAACTGTCGCTAATTCCCTTCCACCCAGCACTCCACTTTTATGCCGGCTCCCATCCCAGAGCGAATTGGCAGTATTACAAATACAAAGAGCTAGTTTATTGGGGATAAAACCCTCTATCACATTTCATGAATAAGTGATCCACAGTCTCACTCTCGTTGAGACAGAGAACGCAGCATTCCTCGCCATTCCAACCCCGTATTCGGAGGTTGTCCGCGGTGAGCACCCTTCTTTTCAGTACCAACCACACGAAGATCTTGACTTTTAGGAGAATCTCCTGTTCTACCTCTGAGAAGCACTTCCTCACAAAACGTAACTTTGGACTCAAAATTTGCAATTTAGTGCTCTTTTCTTATATATTCCACAGGGAAGCATAAGCTGATCCAATGATGCATGGTCTCACTTATATTTATGCAGGTGGTTTGATCCACTGAGCTTATCTTCTTAAAGCATTGCTCTGCAGCCGCAAAAATTGAAGCTTCTGAAGTTTCATCAGAGGCAGATTGATTTCTGATCCTGTTGCAGAAACTAAGCAACTTGCTTGTTCTGAGAAAAGGGCTCGAATAGCCGATAAAATCAACGATTTAGTATAGAAGTGAATTTAAATCTGACACTTTGTATGATAAACTGCTGCTTATAACAAAATTAGTGGGTGTTTTCGTCAGAAATCGGTGTCTGATCACTGAGATCTCGTTCTCGCCCCTCCTAGATAGCGAGGACGTCTATCTTTTATCCCCCACTTTATTCTCCAACCAAACATTGCCGAATTATATATATTTATTTTTTTTTTTATCTGCACGAAAACATTGTATTGTATCTGCGTGAAAACTTTTTTCTGAAATAAACCTCGGAGCAAAATAGGCCTAGGTTATTTTATACTTTCGACTAGCACTGTAAACCTGAGCCGAACACGGGCGAGCTCGGACCGGCTCGTGTTCGGTTCATTTAGAATATTGAATTTAAAAATTCAGCTCGTATTTGGCTTGTTTTATTAACTAGCCGAACACGAGCTAGCTTATGAACAATAAGTTAGATTATCAGTTTTACCGCTGGGTGAAAAATTAGAAAAAAATTTAAAAAAATAGATTTTTAATCTAATAATTAAATTCACACAATGTAGATTTTTTTTTTTTTTTTGAGTTAGCCTAAAATCCAAATAGTAAAAATTTGTAATAAATATTTTTTAGCTATATTGAGCTGAAAAAAAACGAGTTAATCTAATTAGCTCGTGTTCGGCTCATAAAAAATTCGAGGTGAAAAATTCAGCTCGAGTTTGATCATTTATTAAACAAGCGATAGATATCGAGCTTGTTTCGAGCTGAACACGAGCTGGCTCATGAACATCGAGTTAAATAATAATTTATTCAATCGCTATCATTCTTTACTTAGTGACATCAAGTTTTTAGATTTTATTAAAAATTATCCAAATTTTTATGAATCCTAAGATGAGAAGTATAAAATTTACACATCTTTTAAGATGTGCAAGTAAATTCTTTTAAAATAATAATGTTGATAATAATGATAATAAAATAGAGGAAGAAGTACTTGCGATTTAATTTTATTAGTTCCAATTTAATTTGAATTCAAAATAAAATATGATGAATTTAAAATCTAGTCAAATAGGCTTATATATTCAACATGTAATGCGCTTGCGATTGAATTAACCGTTCATTTAATAAACGAACCAAATATGAGCTAGCTCATTAAATTGCAATCCGATCATAAACTAGGGTTTTCCAGCTCGTCGCGAGCTCGAGCCAAACACGAGGCAGCCTCTAATAATTTTGAGCCGGTCTGGCTCGCTTGTGTTTGTCTCGTAGATAGTTCTAATTGAAATTTACGGACTTTTTTGACAAAACAATCCTCTAAAATTTTATAATTTGTGAAATAATTCTGCCAAATTTATATGTGATTTAATTGTTAGGATTGTATGAATCGATTATTAGGATTTTCAGGTTGTTAAGATTATATATGATTTGTTGAAATATTTATGTGGTTATTAGGATTGGAATATAGAAAAAATAGTAAATAAGTAAAAGACAATGAACGATCCACCGCTTTTGTGAAAAATTAGGAAAGCAGTGAATCGTTAACCGAGAATGGTGAATCATTCATCGTCTTTTAAGAGAAAATTCCAATATAGCTAATATATGGCAAAAGAATGATTAGTTTGTCAAAAAAAAAAAAAATTATAGAATTGTTTACCCAATTAAAAAATTTTTTAGGATCGTTTTGGGAAAAAGTCCAAAATTTAATTACAACTTCCTCAGAATTAGAAATTTTTGCCAGAAGATCCTATTTTCGGTATAGGATTTTGCACTAATCAGAGTTATCTGATTAGTTGATAGTTGATTTATAGCAAATTTATCAAAATCTAGTCTAATTAAAAAGTGAAAACTTATTTTATTTAAAATATATTATTATCTTACATTATCTTTATTCTAATATATTTTTATAATATTTTAGCTTTTAATTTAATTTGAATTGAGGATAAATATGATCAATTCAAAATCTAGCCTGGTTTTACTATAACTTAAATAAAATAGTAAACTATATCTATTTCACAGATTTGAAGTTGCTATTTAGAATACAAAAATTAGATTTATTTTGTAGACTTATTTAAATATTTTAAAAAAATATTTTATTTTTTTCAGCAATGAGTTTTATTTATTGGTTATTAATTAGAAATTCTAGTTAGGTTGTATATATTAAAAATTGAAATTTATTCTGAATTTTATTCGGATTTTATATATTCATAAGTTAAATCTACTATATTCAGGTTGTGAGATAAATACTTTTTTTTTTAATATATTGTTGTCTTATTTTATCTTTATTCTAATATATTTTCATTATCTTATTTAATTTGAATTTAAGATAAAATATATGAACTTTTAAATTTTTTGAAAGGGAAAGTCTCTAGGCTTTGTACATGAACCCAAATATAGTCCAATCCATGCACCGGATGGTTATTAAATATAAAATATTTAAATAGTAAAAAAAAATAGACATTAAAAAACTAAATATCTAAAATTTACTAGAGAAACTAATTTTTTAATATTGAAGCCTAAATGTGAAACATAACTAAATAATATTAAATTAAACTTTACAGAATAATCAAGTAATTAAATTAAATATAGTTTAAACTATAATAATATTGAATGATTTTAGAAAATTTGATATAGTCAAAATTTGTAATTGATAAAATGTTGGGTGAACTGATATGCGTTCGGAAGCGATGAGACTCGAACATCTATTACTGATCCAAACTAAAGTAAAGAAAACAAAATACAGAAATAAAATAATTTAAAAAGTAATTAGAATTTAAATTTTAAATTTAAATATAGAATATAGGGAAAACTTCAAATACCCCGCGTTGGTTTTGCACTTTCTCACTTTAGTACCCTGTAATTTAAAGTGTATCAAGTTAGTACCAAGTTTTCACTTTAGTACCATGTGGTTTAAAGTGTATCAATTTAGTACCCTGTGGTTTCACACTTTCTCACTTTAGTATCATGTGGTTTAATATTTCATTAAATTATATATAAAAAACTTTAGATATCCTATTTAGGTTTATCGAATATTCGTTTTAGTACCGTTTACTTTTAACTTTGTCATTGATTTAGCGAAAAAATACCCCTAAATGGATAATAGAAACAAAAAAATAAAACCACAGGATACTAACTCGATACAAAAATGAAACCACAGAGTACTAACTTGATACACTTTAAACCACATGGTACTAAAGTGAGAAAGTGCGAAACCACAAGATGCTAACTTATACACTTTATACCACATGATGCTAAAGTGAAAAAGTATGAAATCACATAGTGGTTTTTTGAAGTTTTTTCTAGAATATATATACTTTTGCATGTTTTGGTTTACAAATTCACACTAGTTGTGTGTGTATGTGTGTTTTTTTCATGTTTTAGCTAGTTCCAGTAGTTTTCTTATTTTTGGTGGGAACGAAAGTTCATTTCTTCAGCGTGACTATGCCAGACCTTCATACTATATATAAGAGAGCTAACTGCAGCATTTGTAATTTATATTTATATACTATGAAATATTTATTTTTTCAATAAAAATTTATGAGATATTGGTGAAAACTAAAGGGGTGTTCGGCTTAGCTTTTAAAAAGCGCTTTTGGATTGAAAATTAATTTTCAGCCCAATAGAGCGTTTGACAACCTCAGTTTTAAAATCTACTTCTACTTTTTAGAATCAAAAAACTGATTTTGAAAGCCCCAGAATCAGAAACATAAAGAAACTGCTTCTTAAAATCTGATTCTGATTTTGAACTCAAAGTTCAAAATTTTATTTTAATTTTAAATTCAATATTTAAATTTAAATTTAATATTTTAAATTTTAATTTTCAAATTTATTTTTAAATTTTTAAATTTTAACTTTTAAATTTTAAAATTTGAAAAAAAGATTTCAAACTTTAAATTTTAAATTTTAATTTTAAATTTCAAATCTCAAATTTTAGATTTTAAAATTTTAATTTTTAAATTTCAAAATTTCAAATTTTAAATTTCAAATTTCAAATTTTCAAATTTTAAATTTCAAATTTCAAATTTAAGATAAAGTTTAAAATTTGACATTTTAGATTTTAAAATTTAAATTTAAAAATTTGAAATTTTGAAATTTTAAATTACAAGTTTTAATCTTCAAATTATAAATTTTAAATTTTAAACATTCAAATTTTAAAAATTTATATTTTATACTTAATAATTATTTTAAATTTTAAATTTTAAATTTTTCAAAATTTTAAATTTTAACTTTAAAATTTAAATTTTAAAATTATATTTTTAAATATTAAAATTTTATATTTTAGATTTCATAATTATTTATATTTTTAAGGAAAAACTTCAAAAAACCCCCCTGTGGTTTCGCAGTTTCTCACTTTGCCCTACCTGTGGTTTTGTAGTTTCTCACTTTGCCCCCCTGTGGTTTAAAATGTATCAGTTTTTCCCCCTGTGGTTTCTTTTTTCTCCTTTTCTTATCAATTTTATTATTTTTTTTTCTTAAATCAGTGATAAAGTTAAAATTAAAGGGTACTAAAGTGAATATTTGATAAATCTAGATGGGTATCCGAAGTTTTTTGTATATAATTTAATGAAATATTAACAAAAAAAACTACCGAAAAGATAAAAACGAAACCACAGGTGGGCAATTTAAAGTCAGCCAAATACTCTACAGCTTTTAACCAAAATCACTTCTCCAAACTAAAATTATTTTTCACAAATTACTTTTTCAAAAGTTAGGCCAAACGAGCCCCTAAATAGGGAATTACGACTGCCTAGGGATGAAGATAAGAGTTTTTTCTTATTAAATAATTTTGAAAAATTAATTTTAAAAATTAATATATATATATATATAGAACTAGGCTACTATACTATCGGGAGCACGGAGCGCTCCGTGCTACCAAGTTGTTTTTGATGATGCGGCTTCCAAATCGAGGATGAACTAGGCTACTATACTATCGGTAGCACGGAACGCTCCGTGCTACCAAGTTGTTTTCGATAATGCGACTTCCAAATCGAGGATCGGCTCCATTAGACTTGATCTATACTATTGAAAATATTTAGAAACTAAATTTCATAATTTTTCGATATCATTTACCTATCAAACAAGTAGTCTAAAATTGAACGGATGAAAATAAAAATCTCATAAAAAATGATGATAAAAGATTTAAATTCAAGATCAGATATACTGATCTTACTCTAAATAGTGAAAAGAATTTTCTATAAAATTTTCATTGCATTTGAATTGTTTTACACTGTAAAACTCTCACAAACACATCACATCGGCCATTAAAATTGTCAATTTTGAGATCTTTTGATCACTAGTCAAATGATGTAGAAAAAATCTGAAATCTTAGTTTCCAAATACTTTTATATGTAGATCAAGTCTAACGGAGCCGATCGTCGATTTGGAAGTCGCATCATCGAAACACAACTTGTAGCACGGAACAGCTCCGTGCTACCGATAGCATAGTAGCGGCTGACCTGATAATATAGTACATATATATATATATATATATATATATATATATATATATATATATACACACGAAATTAAATCTAAAACCTAGCAAACCCTAATTTCTTCCCCCAGTCTCAAGCCTGCCCGCCGCTCTGTGCCGGCGTCCCCTTCCCCTTTCCCCTCCTCAATCTCCGCTACCGTCTTCGCCCGCCAGCACCATCTTCTTCTCTACCTCGCCGCTGTCTGACCGCCGCCAGCCTCCGTCGGCCCCCACCTCGCCGCTGTCTGACCGCCGCCAGCCCCCGTCAGCCACCTCCACCACAGCAAGTTCGTGCTGCTGCCTTCCCTCCCCCCTCATCTTCCTCCCTCCCTCCATAACAGATAATCTCCTAAATTTTGCCTAAAACAGCACCTAACACAAGAAGCAAATCGTGAGCTGATGTGTCCATTGTTTACTTTTCTTGTTTCACCCTTAGTCCGACATCAAATTACCGGATTTGCTTATAGTTATTATTATTGAAATAATTTGAGATTTGAGATTACAAACTTAATATTAAATGAATTCTCATTTTCATTTTTGCATCTTCAGGTAAGCTTGAGAGGATTTGAAGATAGATGGTGAAAAAGAGCAAAAGTAAGCGCTTGCTCAGTACCTCAAAAAAAGGAAAAAAAGTTACTTTCCTAGTTCTTTGATTTGATGACACATAACATAATTTATTTTATTGGGGGTGGGGTATTCTTTTTTGGGTCATTTAGAGAGCAAGAGTAAGAGGATTTCTCTTAAAAAGAAGTACAAGGTGTTACGGAAGGTGAAGGAGCACCACAAAAAGAAGGCGAAGGAAGCTAAGAAGCTTGGACTGAACAATAGGAAGAAGGTCGAGAAGGACCCCGGCATTCCCAATGATTGGCCTTTCAAGGAACAGGAGCTCAAAGCACTGGAAGCACGGAGAGAGCGCGCGTTGGAGGAGCTGGAGCAGAAGAAGGCCGCTCGCAAAGAGAGGGTACTTGCTTCCCAAAATCTCTTCTTGTGCTTAAAGTTAGTAATTTTTTTGGGAAAGAAGTGATCTTCATTATTATTCATTTTTATTTGTTCTTCTTTCCGTAGAATATGATATCGTGATGGTAATGTGTTGTAGCTAGGATCCATGTCATCATTAGATGCTCAACTAGTTCTTCACAAGTGTTTAAGTGCCCATCTGTACAGGCCGTACCAACTGTACCAATAAAAAATTGGCACAATATGACCTCCGTGCTGATGACATGACTCAAACTCTCTTTTTTTTTGTTTTGAAATTAGCGTTTACCTCAGTGAAGTTCAAAAGTTTTGATAAAGACAACGATCAGAACATATTGGTGCCCGAAAGATAAATATTTTATGTCATTATGTGTCAATACAGAGATATTTGCTCAAAAGCTTTAATAAAGACAACGATTAGAACATATTGGTGCCAAAAAGATAAATATTTTATGCCATTATATGTCAGTACAGAAATATTTTTGGTGTCCAACGTAGCACCGCACGGCACGCATGGCGGTGCCCTACGGTGCAAGCAAGTTTTCGGCACAACCTGTGCCACATCACTTTAATCTTTGGTTCTTCGTAATTGCTTTGTCTAACATCAATTGATTGGATAATGCGCCTAAGCATTTGATCTATGCTTTGTTTTTTGCTTAGCTATTGGCCAACAGCAAGTTGGAATTCCTAATTTCCTATAGCCTGGAAGCTGCTCAAACTGTGATACAGGGGGAGTTAAAGAGAGAGAACTTGGAAGGAGGCTGTCAAAGTAATTTTAGAATTTTGCGATTATGTCTCTGAAACTGGGTTGTTAGCGGATACAGATTTCAAACAGAACCTGAGTTTAATATCTTGTAGTTGGAAACTTGTGATTGCTAGTAGGAACTTGACAATGTCTGCTGGATAATTTCTTATTTCTTGGAATGGTTTATAGATGGTATCAGCTATTTTAGGTTATGCAGCAGGAAACCATATAGAAATTTTTTTTCCGGGTAAATCTGAAAAGAACTACTCAAATCATCTTGAGCTCATGTAGCATACATGAATGCATACCAACCTACAGACTAAGAAGGTTGGTGGTTGACGGTTCATGCCAAATTGTCTGTTTTGAGGATTAATTTTGTCTGGGAAAAAAAGCTTTCACCATAAATGTTATGACCTTGATGGCATATTAGATATTGATATATTCACCAGATTTTTTTGCTAGCTGGATTAGAATGCTTATACCGTTTCTGTTTGTTAGTAGTGCCAGAACTGCATGCTTGTTGTATTTTGGTTTTTGTATGCGTTTACCATGAACTTGCATTGTAGTACTATTATATTATGGATGCAATTTTGTAAACAAGCAGGCTAAGAAGCGGAAACTTGGTTTACTTGAAGAGGATAGTGAATTGACCAGTTTTGCTTCCGAAGCTTCTGCCAAAGAGCATGAGTTTGCAAAGAAGAGTAAAGCAGATGATAATTCAGTTGTGGGCAAAAGCCATGGTAATTAAGCTTTGGAGTAATAGAATTTCGACCATAGCCTTATCTCTTCCATTTCCAATATTTTCTGAATTAATTGGTACATTTCTAGCAGACCATTCTGAGAGATCTTTCTACAAGGAGCTGGTAAAAGTTATAGAAGCATCAGATGTAATCCTTGAGGTTCTTGATGCAAGGGATCCACTTGGTACTCGTTGTCTTGACATGGAAAAGATGATATTGAAGGCGGATCCAAATAAGCGCATTATATTGCTTCTGAACAAAATAGGTACTCACTTAACCTGGATGTTTTTAAAAAAATTCAAGTTTATTGGATACAATATCAATTTTTGTTGTTGTATTAATACAAACATTCATAAAATTGTTTGGTAAAATGTATAAGACCTTTCCTTAACTATAGAGTATATTAATATGGGGCATTATACCTTATAAATTTTGATTTTACTCACTAACTTTTTACTATTTTTCGATTTTAGAAACAGAGAATTTATAGAATGTTCTGACAAGTAATGGAATATTTTATTAGGATATAGAATATTTGTTTTAAAAGTAGAAAAGATGCCCTCAAGTTCTGACTGCGGTGGTTTAAATCAAAAGTTCAATAAATTTAGGCCGTAAAATCAAAATTTTCGAAGTTCAGCACCCATTTTAAATTGCACAATTGTTCAATTAAGATCTATGCCTTTTCAGTCGCTTTTATGGTGTTAAATCAAAAGTGCCCAATCTCATTATTTATGATTTTTTATTTGTGTATGTACTGTAGATCTTGTTCCTAGGGAAGCAGTGGAGAAATGGCTCACATATCTAAGAGAAGAATTGCCGACAGTAGCCTTCAAGTGTAGTACACAGGAGCAGCGATCAAATTTGGGGTGGAAATCTTCGAAGGCTTCCAAATCAAGCAATCTTCTTCAAACAAGTGATTGCCTTGGTGCTGAAACTCTCATCAAATTGTTAAAGAATTATACTAGAAGCCACGAGGTGACAAAAAGCCATTCTTTTTTCACTTGGGTGAATTAAATCATTTCATGCATGTTTAGTTAATATGGACCGAATGGGGAATGTTCAATTTGCAGCTTAAAAGTTGTTTCTGATCTCATCCTGTATAACCATTTGTTGGTTATTTTCCGCGGAATGTGCAACCGTGTTTGGCATGCTCAACTATTTACATTTAGAAACCTATTCATGAATTAAATTACTAATGATATCCGACAAATATTTTACTTGATAAAGACAACTTTTTAGCTTCACATGCCATCATTGATGGCAGCAATTAATTCGATCACAATGAGCTATACAACATCTGGTCAAACAGCCCTATTTCTCTGATGCTTAAGGTTCTCACATCTCAGTTAAGAGAAGGCATCAAATATTCTAGTTTTGGCCCAAGACTTAAACCTAAGTTGTTAGCAATTTTCTTCGTGCAACATAAGAAATTTGAATAGTATATTAAATAGATGCCCATTGAGTATATAAAAAGGATAAGATTTTCTCTTCTGTGGGGCATAATTTCATCTGCAAAACGTTTATTTTTATTTGGCTCAATCTTCTATTTAGATATCGATGCCTTCCACTTAACTTCTAATTATTATATTGTCTAATTTGGCATGACAGCTCAAATTGTCAATTACTGTGGGTATTGTTGGGCTTCCTAATGTTGGAAAGAGCAGTCTGATCAACAGTTTGAAGAGATCCCATGTAGTTAACGTCGGTGCGACCCCAGGAGTCACCAAATCGATGCAAGAAATCCAGTTAGATAAGAAGGTGAAATTACTTGACTGCCCTGGTGTAGTGATGCTCAAGTCCTCTGAGGGTGATGTGTCCATCACCCTTCGCAACTGTAAACGAATTGAGAAGTTGGACGATCCAGTTACTCCTGGTAAACTTATAGAATATAAATTTTTTTGTTTGAGAGAGAGAATTTATGGGTGCTTAAACTATTGTAAAAAAAACCTGCTTTAAAAATAAAGGAAAACCTCTGGTGTTTACTAGTTTTTGCCTAGATAAGTAAATATACAAAAAGGCATGACAGAGAGATACTGATGAGAAAATAACAGTGACAGTGATGATGACGGCACTGTCATTGCTCTACTGTCTTAAATTATTTTCATGGATCATTGTCTTTTGCATTTATTACTTTTTGCAGTTCAATGAAGATGTAACGTTTTAGGTTGCTGATTTGCTATCGACTATCATAGGATGCTACCCAAGCCATTGTGCTGTCCAATCTTTGCATATTCGTATAAATTTGCCATTTTTATGCAATATATTTTGGCACGCTTTAGATTTACCTAGTACTGTGATTATGAAACTCTTGCAGTGAAGGAGATTCTCAACCTTTGCCCAGCCGAGAAGTTGCTATCCTTGTACAAATTGCCGAGCTTCAGCTCAGTTGATGACTTCCTTCAGAAAGTGGCTACTATTAGGGGTAAGTTGAAAAAGGGTGGAGTAGTCAACATTGAAGCTGCAGCTAGAATTGTGCTTCATGACTGGAACGAGGGTATGTTTCTCCTCATTTATGTTCTCGTAATTCTGCTGATTTCCGTGATTTGTTTTCCTCTCGAGGCTGACCCTTTTTTTTTTTCCCTTTTCTTTTGATGTTGGTAGGTAAAATTCCATATTACACACAGCCTCCCAAGAGGGATCAGGGGGCGAATTTGGATGCGGTAATTGTTTCAGAATTTGGGAAGGAATTCGACGTTGATGAAGTGTACAAGACCGAATCCTCATTTATTGGTAGCCTAGCATCAGTCGAGGACTTCCGGCATGTTGAAGTACCTCCCCATTCACCTCCGCAATTTGATGAGCAAATGCTACAGGAGGTTTGTTCTTTGACCCCTTTATTTTAAATAAAAAAATTCCTCTGATCAAATGAAATTTCTAGTGACATTGACCTATACAAATCATATTTCCTAGATACGAGTATCACGACTGGAATCACTTTTTTCCTTGGATGGTAAACCAATTGCCATGGTTTTTGCTTTAAGGAATGTTTATCGTCATAGAGGGGCTTATTGTTTCTGATTATCAAATTCTTTTCTGATGCTTTGTGAACATATTGTATATAAAGTTGCATCGTATCTTGATATCATATGCATGCAGTGGAAGTATGCCATGATCTTTTTCTTTTCCATGTACTCAGCAGCTTATACTTGGTTAATTTTTAGTGCTCGATAAAGAAAGGCATTTACACCTAGGCCTGTAAAATCATCTATTTACATACATAATCCTATAGATTTTGGAATGCGCGCCCCTCAAATCTTCAGTCTCTTGCAAATGTATATTCATTATCTTTAGCTGGGGAGTCAATCCAACAGTGAATTAGAAATATTATTTTGGTGTTCGAAGAGATGTTTTGTTGTTAAAACTTGAAAGTAACAGGGTATATGTTTGATAAGTTTACTTTTGCAGGGCAGATGCAGAAATTCAGGTTTTGTAGGGTGATATTTGTGGATAGATAGTTTCGGATGCTTTTTACATATCAATAATCGAAACAAGGAAACTTATATCTTGATCTTTGCAGGATAACCCGAAGCAGAATGAAACTGAAATTGCTGAGAACACGGACGAGCCTATGGCTCTCGATGCTGAGTCTCATTTTGAATCCGCGCCTAGCGGTGTAAGCAGGCAAAACGACAAGTTATATACGGCCGAGGGCATATTAGATCCTCGCAAGCGAAGAGCCGAGAAGACGCGGAGGAAGGCGAACAAACTGAATAGATTGAATGAAATGGACGCCGATTATGATTTCAAGGTGGATTACAGGATGAAAGATCTGGGTTCTGATGGTGATATCAATTCTGCTGAGGAGGGCAATGCAGATAGCGACGATGAAGCCGACCACCGGACTGTCCCTATGGCCGGGGTTGAGTTGGATGCATAGAAATTTTGAGAGATTTGAGTAGAGATAAGAGTTAGATTGTGCTCTTTTTATGTTGTATTGGAAATTTTGTTCGGCTACAAAGCAGTAATGCTTAAGAGCAGTTTGAGAAGTTGATCTTTTGTTTTCGTTTCTGATTTTTAAATTCTCTTAAATATGCCGAGTTAATTTTATCTCTGTAAAATTTTAAATTCTCTTAAATATGCTGAGTTAGATTATAGATATTAGTGTTTTAATAAGAGATCAGTTGTTCTCTCTTTAAAATAACTCTTCTATCCGCTCAACTTCAAAATTTAATTTATTTTTTTTAAAAAAGTAGATTTAAAATTTTGATATTATTTCAAAATTTTGATATAAATTTTTAATATTTAATTTTTAATTTGAATTTAAATTAATATATTATAAAGATAAAATTAGTATATTTTATATCTATGAATAAAACATCGATAATAAAAATAATTTATTTCGATTTCGATGCAGCTGACGAACCAAATAGAATTAAATAATGAGTCATTCCGATTCTGATTCTAATTTATTTCGATTTCGATTTAGATTCTAATTCTAATTCCGATTTCGACTTCGAACCAAACGTGCCCCCTATATACTGTATATAAGAGAGCAATTGTAGCACTTAAAATTTATATTTTTTTTATGAAATATAAAATCAAATAGGAAATTTGTATATAAGAGAGCAATCGTAGCACTTAAAATTTATATTTTTTTTATGAAATATAAAACCAAATAGGAAATTATGAGTGCCTTATTAAATAATTTTGAAAAATTAATTTTAAAAATATTAACGGGTTTTTGATTAGTTAACGAATCAACCCGAGCCCTCTTTAGAATAGAGAACCGGTTTATCATTCAATCTATTAGATAAGATTTGGCGGCTTCAAACCGGCTATTTAAATGCATAGGATTGGGGCCAGAGCAATTCTAAAACCCTAGTTCCACTGTAGAACGTCTCTCCATTAGGGTTTTACGACCACCGCCGCGGAGATCGAGAGAGAGAGGTAGGGATGGGGAAGACGACGTACATGAGGTTGAGGGGGAGCCGCCACCTTCGGCAGCGGCTGGTGCTGGCGACTCTCACGGCGACGCCGATCGTGGTGAAGGAGATCCACTCCGACGACACCTTCCCGGGGCTGCGACCCCACGAGGTCTCCCTCTTCCGCCTCCTCGAGAAGATCACGGACCACTCCTTGATCGAGTTCGGCGAAAGCGGTAATAATCCTGATCGATCCCCCCATCTCCCTTCCTCTCGATTCTCGATTTTGAACAAAAACCCTAGCTTTGATTCGTTTTTGTTTTGGTGTGTTTTTTTGGGGCGATTTAGGGACGGAGTTGCTATACAAGCCCGGAGTTTTGATCGGGGGAAAGAATCTCGTGCACGATTGCGGTTTGAGCCGCTCGATCGGGTACTTCCTCGAGCCGCTGATACTTTTGGGGCTTTTCGGGAAGAAGCCCCTCTCTATTAGGCTCAAAGGTTTGATCTATCTCTTCCTCTCTCCTTTTAATTCGTCTTTTTTTTTTTATTTGTGTTGCTTAATTAAACTTATGAGAAGGGAGGGAAAAAGGGAATTTCGGGAGTAAAATTTTGCTTTTTCCCCTTTTTTCTTTGGTCAATTTGATTGTAATTGTTCTTGTGCAGAGAATCGGGCCAGCATAAAATTTGGCGTTTGACATCATAGGGTAGATTTCAAATTCGCTTGTCGACAGTAATCTTATTTAAGTTTCTCCTATTAAGTAGGCTTAGTGAGAACAAAGAAAAGAGCGATTGAACGGTTTAAAAATAGATTGACTTTGGTAGATCTCCATGTTACTTTAATCGGTAGTATTCAGCCATTCAATACTGCCGAGTTTTAGTTCATAAAATAGATAAGTGTTGCAATACAAAATCCAAATTGACTTTGCTTTTCTCGTTGCATGTGAATCACCACTTTGATGCTTCGCTCGTCAGGAATTACTAATGATTCCAAGGACCCGTCTGTCGATACCTTTCGGACTACCACGTTGCATATGCTTAGGCGCTTTGGTGTTCCTTTAGAAGGGCTGGAGCTGAAAATAGAAAGTCGTGGTGCTCCTCCTCTTGGCGGCGGAGAGGTCCTTCTTCGAGTTCCTATCATCCCTAATACATTAACGGTGGGTGTAAATGGCATGTTGATAGTTATTTCATTTACCTTTTCCCAAAAGATTTTACTTAAAGTATCTAATGTGCCAATCAGGCAACGCATTGGGTGGACGAAGGGATGGTTAAGAGAATTAGAGGGATAACATTCTCCACGAGAGTGTCTCCTCAGATTGGAAATCGTATGGTGTATGCTGTACGTGGAGTCTTCAATAACTTCATACCGGATGTTCATATCTTCACCGATCATAGATCTGGTCCGGCTGGGGGAAGGTACTCTAACTAGCTATTTATCTTCTTCTTATATTAGCTTTTCTTTCCTAACAAACAAAAAGAATCTCGGATTCAATTTTTGAACTTATATATGTGTGTATCCTTGTGCTTGATTTTGTGAAAATAATAAAGTATTAACTCTAAATCAAATGGTTGTTTGAGGTCTTTGTTTCACAAGCAAGCAAGGGATGTAATATCTGACGCCTGAATTGATTTTTTTCTTTCATCCAAAAAAAATATGGGTGTTTTCGACATGTCACAATAGTACTTGAGATTGTGGAATTGTACAGATTTATGTTTTTTATCGTCTTATCTAGTGCTTTATTAGAGAACATCATGAATAGATTATGCTTTTGTCCTTCGGGGCGTATTATTTATTTCATGTGAGTTAAACCATCTGATTTGCTTGACTCCAAGACTCATCTGTTAGTCGTTTGCTTTGGCTTACGAAACTGCTTCTGGACTCCGAGAGGCATCTTTTAGGCTTTTGTCTAGCGAAAATACTAGAACTTTTGCTATGCCAACAATTTCGAAATAGCCTTAGTGGAAGCTCTAGCTACAACGGTATGTCTCGGCTTCTTATCTAACTAGTAGCTGAATGATACGGCAGGTCACCGGGATATGGCATGTCTTTGGTTGCGGAGACTACTACAGGTTGTTTGATATCCGCGGATATTGCAAGTACTGAAAAAGCGGATGAAATGGATGAAGACACTGAGGAGAAGCCGGAAGTTAAAACTCCGGAGGATATTGGTATTGAAGTTGCTTCTATCTTGCTTGGAGAGATCAAGCAGGGAGGAGTAGTTGATTCTACCCACCAGGTCTGATTTCACTTTCCAACCTCTTTACTTTTCACTTGGTTAATTTCAAATTGATGCAAATTTAACTCTAATATGCTGCAGAAACACCTGCATTGACAAGGAAGCTTTTTGAGAGAATGGCGACATTTTTTGCTCTAAACTATTTTCAGCTAAATCATCTTCTTGGGAGACTAATTGGGAATAAATTTGGTGGCCAGTTTGGTGTGAACTGGTTAATTTGTGAACAACTAATTTTCTTTAACAACAATATTTTTTTTTTTTTTCTTTCAGGGCTTGTTATTTCTTCTTTGTGCTCTATGCCCGCCGGATGTATCAAAGGTTCGCGTGGGAGCGCTCACACCCTACGGCATAGAAACGCTTAGAAATATCAGGGATTTTCTCGGAGTTAAGTTTGTCATCAAGCCCGATACGAGTACGAACACAGTTATACTAAAATGCGTCGGATCCGGGATGAAAAATATAGCTCGAAAGATTTCATGAGTCTTTATTTGTTCTTATTACTTTGTATTCTTTAGTTACATTACAGGTTAAGTACTTATTAGCGAACATTTTGGCAACAAAGCGTAATTCTGAATTGTTCAGTTATTTTGCGAAATTTTGAAATTTTAGTCTTAATTACAAGGTAGATACACATTTGTATCAATTACATTGCCGAAGATTTGTACAGTATCACTTACCATATTTATCATCTTTTTTATATAAGTCTATTTTCTACTCAATCTGATTGCGTCGAGTTCGGGAATGTCTAATCCTGATATTGGTTTCGAAATTAGATGGTTCAATAGAGCTCTGTCACCGATTCGATTCGTCATCTGTACATTGTCTGCTCTGGTTTGATCTCAGAAACTACATTGTCAGATCTAAACTCTCTGGTTCTGTCCAGGTTTAATCTCAGGAATCTGGAAACTAAACTTAATTCAAATTCAAATAAATAAAATGTTTTAAGTAAATTAAAGTTTAAAAGCTTTTTAATCACAGAGGAAGCGAAACTTAACTAAATAAATAGATAAATAAATAAGAGAGTAAATTACATTATAATTTTATCAATCTGAGTCGCTGAATTTTAATTTCTCAGTGAACTTAACTTCATCATTTTTCGTCTTATGAATTAATGATTAGACAACTTATTCATATGTCTGAAAATAACAAGACAACAACTAAGAGTCAATTTAACTATATATATAAATATATATAGAGTGAGGCTACTATGCTATCCGTGCTTCCAGTTCGTTTTCGATGTTGCGACTTTCGAATCGTCGATCGGCTCCGTTAAACTTGATCTAGAGTATTTGGAGTACCTAGAAAATAAATTTTATTATTTTTCGATATCATTTGCCTAGTGATCGAATGACCTCAAAATCAACAAATTTTAATGGCCGTAGTGAGCCGTTTGCAAGTTTAACGGTATAGAAATATTCAAATCATGTGAAATTTTGATAGAAAATTCTTTATACTATATAAAACAAGATCAATATCTTTGATTTAAAATTTTAATGTCATATTATTACATTTTGTAAGATTTTTATTTTCAGCCGTTGATTTTGAGCCCCTTCGTTCACTAGGCAAATGATATCGTAAAATCATAAAATTTATTTTCTAGGTACTTCAAATACTCTAGATCAAGTTTAACGGAGCCGATCGACGATTCGAAAGTCGCAACATCGAAAACGAGCTGGAAGCACGGAAGGCTCCGTGCTTCCGATAGCATAGTAATCTCACTCTATATATAAATAAATAAATAAATAAATAAATAAACAAATATATATATATATATATATATATATATATATGTATATATATATATATATATATATTTCAACAAATGCTATAGAAGCTAAAAACTGTAAAGTTTCTTCAAACAGTTTCACCAAAATTAATTTTTCCAACCAAAATCACTTTTACAAAAATTATTTTTTAAAAAGCTAGGCAAAATAGGCCCTTTTTGAAAATCTCTCTTAACTTTTTGAGCGTTGACCGTTGACCTATCGAAATGGGAAAAATAATCTCGTTCCGAGTCGTTTCCGAACCCGTCCGGGTTGCGAGTCGAACCGGCCGAGTCCGGTTCGATCCGAGTCGGCTTTTCCCCGGCCCCGACTCGGCGCTAAATCTCGTTCCGAGTCAACGCGCGAGCAATGAATGGGGGCCGGGGACGAAGAACACAACTCGGCGACACGGAAGGTGAAGAGGATGAGATCGAGCTCCCACTCGGGTAATCCTCAGATCCCTCCTTTCCGCTCCCCGATCGCGGTTAGTGTGGTAATTGTGCGTTAATTGGAGGTAAAAAATCTCGATTTAAGGTTCGATCCCCTACAACCAAGGGTGAGGGTTGCGTATGAAAAGCTGGTGTTAGGGTTTACGGTTTGAATCGACTATTGATGGAATTGTGGAATCTATTCGCATGAACTGCTTATATAATGGATATTTGTAGTTGGGTAGCTTGCATGTTCGATTTGTAGCACCATTTAGGAATTTGAGATTTGGACTTGTAATTTCAGTGGCTTTCTATGCTTCTTTCATTTGAAATCATTGTGGCTTGTTAAATTAGAGATAAGAGTTATTGCAAAGAGGAATTTGATATTCTGATTAATGTGAGTATTAAGGTTAATTACATCAGAAATTAGGGTTCATGCAGTTAGTAATTTGATAATGTAGATTCATCTGAGTAACTGGACTTAGTGCAGCTGGAATTATGTTCAGTTCAAATTTCGCCAGTATTTGGAATTTAAGAAATTTTTTTATTTTTATTTTCGCACATTTCTACTCTTTAATCAAAGTTGTGTAACTTTGTACTCTAATGAATGAAGATCATCTCGAAACAAAAAAAAAAAAGAAAAAATCATGAAGCTAACCTCTTTTTTTTGGTTGTCAAAACATCTATTGGCGGTCGGTGTTAAGTTTCTCTTAATATCAGGATTTAGGGTATTCCTTGCACAAATGGAAATCAGTGAAATGTTTTTATATTCCCTCTTCATCAGTTACATTGATGATTTTTCCACATAGTTTTCATATGCTTCAACAATAGTGAACATGGTTGCCTTATAATTGTAACTGTGATTTAGGAATTTGTACTTTGTTGTTGTTCTTTTTTACCTTTTTCTTTTCGTTTCTGTGTATGATAAGCAAGAGGTCCGAAATTGCCGTGTTAGATCACATACTAAGCATATTGTCGTATTTCCTCATTTTCCTTTTGTTTTGCCTTTTGATTAATCCTTTCCAAAACTGATTATGTAATTTCAATTTAAATAGGTTCAAGGATCACGTTTCTGTCTAACAAGATAGGGCCGTGATAGACAAGTCTTGTGGTGTTAATATCAAATTGAACTGCAGTCAATTGCACAAGAATATATCAATTTTTGTATTTCATAATTCTCTATGAGTTGAGGGCAGAATCGTGACGAAGGATTATCATTAGCCAGACAAGGTAAATTTACCTCTCTTTTCTATTCTGGTGTTGGTAAATTTTCTTTTCTAGATTATCCATAGGGAAAAATCTTCTTCATGGTAAAAATTAAAGTAAGAAAGATTAATTCTAAAAAGTTGAAAAGATACTTGCGTTGGTGAACATTTGATATGTAAAATTGTACTAGGACGCCCTAACCTACAGTCCATTTCGAATTATACCTACCAGTTTATTTCTTTTGGATTAGCACCCTCTCAATTAATGCTCGTTTATTGAGTTATTTCCGTCACTTGAATTGGAGATTCCATTGAAATTTAGCGCGCCATTAGCTATTAATGGTCAAACTGTTGACAGAACCTGCTGTTCTGTCATATTGAAAAACATTAAGCGCTGTTAAAATCAATGGAGTCTCTCTTAAATCCAGTGGAATCCTCATATTAATTGATGGGAATAACTTAAAACAAATAATAGTGAAAGGTTCGGGGGTGTCAATCGAGCAAAAAAAAAAAAAAAGAGGGAGACTCTCCAAACATCTTTACCTATTTGAAAATGCTACAAAATATGTTAGGATAAGTATCTCTTGGCTGTTCATAATTTACGTTACTGCTATTGCAGAAGCTTGGTGGAAAGGCGAAAAGTATAAGCTCCTGTCTCAAGTTTCAAATGGTTGAAGAGATGACTCCTCTTAGGTCAACAGGTTTCATGGACCCTGGATGGGAACATGGTGTTCCTCAAGACGAGAGGAAGAAGAAAGTAAAATGCAACTACTGCGGCAAGATAGTAAGTGGTGGAATATATAGACTGAAGCAACATTTGGCAAGAATTTCTGGTGAAGTCACATATTGCAAAAGGGCCCCTGAAGAGGTGTACATTAAAATGAAAGAAAATCTCGAAGGATATAGATCTACAAGAAAACGGCAGTTAGAAGAGAAAGAAAAGGAACCCACTTTCGATGTCCACTCCAATGATGATGATGATGATGATGTGGAAAACTCTATCCACTATAAAAGGAAATTAAGAAAGGAAGTGAATGATCAAAGCTTAGCTACGGTTATAACTCCGCTTCGCTCGTTAGGGTATGTGGACCCCGGTTGGGAACATGGTGTTGCTCAAGACGAAAAGAAAAAGAAGGTAAAATGCAATTATTGCGAGAAAATAGTTAGCGGCGGTATAAACCGGTTTAAGCAACATTTAGCGAGAATTCCCGGAGAAGTCGCATATTGTAAAATGGCTCCTGAGGAAGTGTATCTAAAGATGAAAGAAAATATGAAATGGCATCGAACGGGTAGAAGGCGAAGGATAGAAACAAAAGAAGTTTCGGCATTTTACGTGCATACAGAAAATGACGAGGAGGAAGTTGCTGGTGGAAGAAATAATGCAAATAATTTTGTAGGCGATCAAGATGTTTCTTGTGGTAATGCTATGAAGAAAAAGTCTAGAAATATAACTACAGACTCTCTCTATGCCACTTCCCAGAAAGGGAACTATTCTTTGTCCTTTAAGCATTCAAAACAAAAGGGAGGGGCTGATAAGAAAGGCCATAAAGAAGTAATTTCTGCTATTTGTAAATTCTTTTGTTATGCAGCTATACCTTTTAATGTCGCAGATTCAGCATACTTCCACAAGATGCTAGATTTAGTTGCTCAACATGGTCATGGAATTAAAAGCCCAATAAGCAAACTACTTGCTAATAGATCACTTAATGATGAAGTGGAAACAATAAAAGAATACTTTGGGGAAATTAAGGCTTCGTGGGCTACTACCGGATGCAGTATTATAGGGGATAGCTGGAAAGATGTGCAGGGAAGGACGATAATCAACTTCTTAGTGTCTTGCCCGAGAGGAACGTACTTCGTTTCCTCCATAGATGTGTCTCGCATTGTAAAAGATGCTACACATCTTTTCAAGTTGTTGGACAAAGTTGTGGAGGAAGTAGGTGAGGCAAATGTGGTGCAGGTACCAGATTTATTTTCATAATCTATCTACTCTTTTAAGTAGACTACTCATAAAAGGTTAATTGCACTAGCACAAATCTCGATGTTGTGACTTGTTTCTTTAGTCCCAAACTTTCTCTTATATTGCAACTCCATATCGGACTGTTAAGAGTGGGGGGGGGGGGGGGGGGGAGGGAAAAATCCATTGTTTATGCTCTATAAAATGACCTTTTTAACCCTGATTCAAGTAAATATTAGAATAGTCAGATGAAATCGCAATTTTTCAGAAAGTTTAGAGACTAAAGGTTCAGGGAACAAGTCACTCTATCGGGACAATACAAGGACTATTCATACATTACCCTTCATAAAATTGTTGGAAAATTGTCCGAGCCTCTTGTTGTTTTTTCTGAGAATGTTGTAGTCTCTCTAATGGCAGTTTTCCGTATCGTAGGTAATCACAGAAAATTCTTCATATTATAGAGCTGCTGGAAAGATGCTAGAGGAGAAGAGAAGAAGCTTATTCTGGATGCCTTCTGCTGCGGATTGCATCAATCAAATTCTCGGGGATTTTGCTGAGATAAAATGGGTCAGAGAATGCATCGAAAAAGGTCAAAAGATTACGCGATACATTTATAATTGCGTGTGGCTAGCAAACCTTATGAAAGAAGAATTCACAGAGGGGAAGGATCTCTTTAAACTATCAATAACAAAGTTTGCAACTACTTTTCTTACATTGCAAAGCTTGCTAGATCAAAGGCCTTCTCTTAAGAAGCTGTTCCAATCGAGCAAATGGGTATCATCCCAATTGTCCAAATCAGATGCGGGCAAAGAAGTAGAAAAGATTGTGGTTAATCCCACATTCTGGAAGAAGATTCAATATGTGAAAAAAACTGTAGACCCGGTTTTGCAGATACTTAAGAAAGCGGAAAGCAATGAAGGGTTGTCCATGCCGTCGATATACAATGACATGTACCGAGCTAAGCTGTCTATTAAAGCTGTCCATGGCGATGATGAGAGAAAGTATGGGCCTTTCTTGGTTGTAATAGACAGTCATTGGAATGCTGTTTTCAACCATCCTCTGTATGTTGCTGCTTACTTCTTGAACCCGTCCTTTAGATATCGACCAGACTTCATGGCGGTATGCTTAAAGCATTGAATGTTACCTTTTTCTTTTACCTTTTTCTTTTTCAAGTGAATGTTTCATCTTGATATGGTGTGATGTTGCACCTAATTCTCATTTTTCATGATCTAATTTGTAGCTTCCTGAGGTTATTCGTGGCTTGAATGAATGCATAACTAGACTTGAATCGGATAATGTAAGGAGAGTTTCTGCTGCTTCCCAGGTACTCACATTGTTTGAATTGTGAAATTTAGTAATGGCTAAGTTGAATATCCCAATTTTCAAACCAGCTCCCGTGGGTGGAATGCTGAAACCTATATATATTACCCTCGAAACTACAATATTTCACTCCTTTGCTCTCTGTGAGTGTTCTCTGAGGCAAGATCTATCACTTAGCTTACAGGTCAAAGTGGGCAAAATGTATGTTTTAGTATTTCAAGGGGAACAATGTAAAATCATGATATTCTGTAGGGAGATTTCCTTTGTTCAGCTCTTATTATTCATTTTGCCGAGAAGCTTCCTTGGTTTCTTTTCTCTTCCTCTTTTAATGCACTCTATTTGTCATCTTATTTATCTTAGATTTCAGATTTTGTTTTTGCAAAAGCTGATTTTGGAACCGATCTGGCTTTGAGTACAAGGATGGAGCTGGATCCAGGTAATCATATTTGACTAATATGGATTGCAAACTTTCAACAATTTAGATTGCAATGCTAAACCAGGCATCAATTTTTCTTTTTTGATATGTTTTTTCAATCACAGCTGCCTGGTGGCAACAACATGGAATCAATTGCCTCGAGTTGCAACGAATTGCTATTCGCATATTGAGCCAGACATGTACATCTCGTGGTTCCGAACACCACTGGAGTGCCTTTGATCAAATTCACACTACTAGACGCAATCGTATAGCCCAAAAAAGATTAAAGGATCTTACTTACACCCATTACAACCTACGTCTTCGCGAATGGCAATTTAACAGGACAGATGATTGTTCAATTTCCCTTGACAATGCTCTACTAGAGAGATTGTTGGAAAGCTGGGTTGTTGAGATTGACAAAGCAGCTTCTCCAGGAGGCGAGGTATATTTTTTAATGTATATAACTGCAAACCCTCCAAAAACTTAATGTCTTCCACATATAGCGTTTAGTTAAAAATGCCTCTCTTAAAAATATACAAAAATGCTAATTAAAAAAAACCAACTTTCGCCCATTAATTTGGAGACTTCTCAACGTAAGATAAGGATATTGTTGTAAACAACTGCAGTTTCAAGGAACATATATGAAAATTGATATTTTACAAGAATATGTACATAGATGTATGATTTTGCAGTTATATACATGTAGAAGTATCTTTATTCTTTAATTCGATTCACTTGTTTTTGTTATATCGATTGATCGGATTGCCTGTTGTGAATGTAGGAGACTCTTTATAATGAAACGGAACAAGAGCCCTACTTAAAGGAAGTAAACGAGAATATGCATTTAGATGCAACGTCAAGGAAACCTCATACAAGCAGTATACCTTTGCCTGAAGTAGTCGAGTCCTTAGAGGTTCATCCTGCTTCTATGGCTACTGCTAGTGACGAAGATGGTGGTGATCTTAACTTTCTCGATGATGATCTCAGTGATTAGATGAAGTTTATCATAATAGATCTTCTATTAGAAAAGTAATGGTTTCATAATCATCTCTTCTTTATTAGATCTTATTGTTCTGTATATTAAAGCATCCCGCTGTTGTAATCTCTCGTATTATATTTCAGATTAGTGGTAAACATATTTGGTCGCTCATGTAGATATAATTTCGACTGCGTTGTACCCACGGAATAAAACATGTATAGATTTTGGAAATTTAGTATCGAACATCCATAACAAATTCCTCAATATGTATTCTCTGTCTAGCTCTTGTGCCCTCAAATGAAAGGTTTTACTTTTACTAGTTGAAACAATTCTTCCTTTTATAAAGGGCACGAAATGTCAACCATATAATACCATGCATTATGTAAAGGTAATATTGTGCTAATTCATTCCTTCTAAATCTCATCTTGTATGATCTTTAGGTTCTCCAAATATTTGTTACTTTATTACATGGTGGAATCATGCAGTCTAATTGGTTGCATCCCACGGTAATCGAGCTAGTATAATTCACAGTACAAATTTATCTATCTATATTGAAGATGTATTAGAATTTTATCTTACTTTTCCTCTACATTGTGATTCAAGCTTGTATATCTGAATACAGTTTAAACTGGTTGTGAAGAGATAACAAGAATTGGCAGACACCTGGTGCTTGAGTTTGCATTGATTATTATTTTTTCTGTTTTGTTTTCTTTCTTTTCTCTCGAAGAAAAGCCAGTAGGGCAATGGTATCTGTGTTCTCATATCTATAGAAGTGATTGTCCAAAGTGATCTGTTAGTGTTTATGGTCCAGAAGATGTACAGAAACAGAACCACAAACAAGAGACGGGGATGACAAATACTAACAGCAGCCATGGCAATTGGCAATGGAGATAACTCTTCTGATCGGAACTAGCATCCTTCTTCAGGTTGACAGGTACCATTGTTACACTTCATTTCTCTGTGCATCCATAAATATTTTGTTTTTTTCACCTTTTCATAAAGCTGATTTACATCTCCGAAATGAAGCATCAACAAAGTTCTACAAGAGAGGCACTCTCAAGCTCTACTCATCTACTTAGTCCATATACACATCAAATTTGTTCTTTACAACTCATTGTATATGAATATTACTCTAACTATCATAGAACTAGCACTAGGAAGCTGTTCTCAATCTACCCATCATTCCGTTTTCGGCACCTGAATTAGCTCACACTCTAACTTAGAGCCTACCTCTGATATAGGCTAAGGTGATCACAAAATATAAGGAGGTCCAACCAGCGTAGCGAGACAATGAGTTGCTGCCGGCGCCTGTTGGGTTGTCCGACCCGTATACTGTGCTCGAGCCCGAGTTGTTAGTGTTCAACACCGACGAACCAGAACTTGTACCAGGAGTCGAACCAGAACTTGTACCAGGAGTCGAACCATAACTTGAAGCAGGAGTAAAACCAGGAGTAGTGGCTGTAGGATTATAGCCAGAGACCCCGCTGCGAATGCAAGAGGTGAGGAAGGTCATGTTATGCATGTTGAATAGACAGCATTTATAGTATATGATATTGCTTTTTCATAGCAGTGTTTACCTTGAAGTTGGATAAATGCATGTCCCTGAGCCTGCAAAAAGTTCCAGAGATCAATTTCTTAGCAAAAAACCCTAAATTTTTTTTTTCTACCTCGAAATTGAAATGAGTTTTTCAAACCCAAAAGCAGCAGCTATAGTTTAAAGCTCCGGCTTCTGCTACAGCTGTTGGGGAGGATATCAATGGAAAAGCTATTATTGCTTCTTCGAACAGTTGTACGTGACAACACTTCTGCAAAAGCTTCGGTTTCATACTCAAGAAAGGATGCTCAAATTGCAAGTGTTTTCTTACTTGGATTAACATTGACGATCATCCCCGTCCCTCCAAAATCGCAACTTGTTGGTGAAGGATTCCTCTGATAGTAGTTATTGAATGCGTATGATGCATGAGCCTGAAGCGTGTTGGGGTTGTAGCAGCTGCCCATCGGTTGGATCGCCGAGCAATCCGCACCCCCAATCCCACAGGCATAATCCAGTGCCAATTGGAGTGCCGAATCCGGCACACCGGTCTTCGCCACGCACCAAGTCTGACCTGCTACTGCAGGTGTAACCGGCATGGTGCTCGGCACAGTGACAGGCGGCGTTACGGACGGCACGTAACCCCCGGCCGGCGCATATGGATAAGTCGGCGTGTAAACCCCTGGCGGCGTATAAGGATAAGTCGTAACAGGATTGGTCACAGGAACCATCGTTGGAGTCGTCGCTGGATTCGTGACGGGCACGATGGGAGTGGTCATCGGCGTAGGGTAAGGGTTTGTGACTGGCACTGGAGTGGTTGCAGGTGTCGGTGTCGGCATCGGCATCGGATTATTCGTGGGAGGGATTGTGATAGGTGTCGTGGAAGGGTTAGTGGGAAGAACAGTGACAGGATTGGTCGAAGGGACGGTCACTATCCCCGGCGATGGGTTCGTGGAAGGGACAGTGATGGGCGTGGTGGTGACGGGGTTTGTTATCGGAGCATAAGTGTCGCGGACCGTCGTACTCTTTTCATGGTCAAGAAGCAGCAGCTCTCTATGAGAAGAAGGGAAAATCAGTTGCTCCTCCCAATTTAGTATTTCCTTCCGAGTTTCCCCCACATGAGATACATCCACATAAAAACCCCAAACCCTTTTGTTTATGACAGGATACATATCTAAAGACCTTTTCATTTTTTCGCTGAATTGAGCTACTTCTACTTCACTTGGGGAAACATAGCTCTTCACATTGAAAACTAAGGGAATGGTGTCTTCTAAGTTGGATAGAGCACTCAAAGCAGTTATGGCCCTTTGTGCAGTGGATTGAACAAACCCATCAGATAAGCTCAGTTGTCCATCCACGAAGGTCTCTATCAGCACAAACGACCCCGAATTCTTCTTTACAAATTCCACGGCTCTCCGAAAATCCTTGTTCCGAGTTTTCCCAACGGTTTCGAGGGTGGAGAGGGAGAACATCGCTGAGATTTTTACGGCCCGGTCGAGGCCGAAGGCTTTGAGGGAGGAGTAGAGTGAGTTCAGGGTGTGGAGGAGTGAAGGGAGGGCCCTCTCATTGGGGATTACTATGATGTTGGTGATGTTAAGATAGGGGAGAGTGCTTATGAGGTGGGTTGCTAGCCATGAGGAAGCTAAAGCATTTGCTTCTGATGGTTTTTGAGTGTCAAACTGTTTCAGAAACAGATCAACAGGGACAGCAGATTTGGACAGTGGATGTAAGAAGGGTTGTGGGTTTGTGAGGAAGATTCTGTACTGAGCAGGGGAGAGTCTGTTCTTGTGGAGGAAAGATAGTGCTTCTGTGGGTGAAGGTGAAGAAGATTGAGGGCTCTCTTCCCTTGCATCATATGAAAATCCCACAAAGGCTCCTGGAAACACCAAAGAAAGAAGAAAATGAAAAATGAAACTGAGATTCTGAAACAGTTGTGGTATATCAGAAGGGGAAAGTGGTTTATGCCAATCTTAAAGTAGCTATCAAAGAGGAGTAAATGAGAAACTCTCTTTCTTTGTCTCTTCTTGTCTTTTGTTGTTGTTGTTGTTGTTTGTAGCTCAATAAGAGAAAAAAAAAATGCAACAGAAAGAAAGGGAAAGGAAGGGAGAGGAGAATGAGTGATGTACTGACCTGAAGAGCAAGCAGACTGAAGGGATAGGAGGAGAGAGAAGAGGAGGAGCAGGCCATGATCAGCCCTAATAACCCTTGTAGCCATTGAAGTTATTTCTTTCTAAGTAATCTCCTCCTCAAGAGATGGAGGTGGAGGAGGGAGCATTACTGGAGAGAGAGAGAGAGAGAGAGAGAGAGAGAGAGAGAGACAGAAGGGGCAAAAGAGAGGAGGAGGAGAGAGTAATGTAGAAAGAGAGAGAGTTAGAGTTAAGAGGAGAAGGAAAAAGTTGAAGCTGAGTAAATAAAAAGTAGTGGTAAAGCCAAAAAAGCAGTAGGGGAAAGGTAGAGAAGAAGCCCAAAGAAAGAAAAGCAGGGAGGGAGGGAGGGGAGGTGGGGGAGGGGTGTTTGGTGAAGACTGAAGACTGCTCTTGGGAAGTGATGGGGTTGCATAAAATTTCAGCAATGTGAGGACAAAAGAGGGGGCAGCATGAGATTGGTGGCCACAGTTTCCACCTCCCAAGGAATCAAGTCATGCATGTCCTTTTCTTTTTTTCTTTTTATTTTTTGTTTTTTCATCCTCTCTTTTCTTTTCTTTTTCTTTTTTTCCTTTTTTGGGTTTTTCAGCTCCACTATCAAATATATCTTGGCTGTGTTGAATGATGCTCCTTGCTTTGCCTTTGGATGACATAAAAAATGCAAAATTGGGCATATTATGTTGTATCTAATAAAAACATAAAAGAGCATTTACATTTAAATTCTTCTAGAAAATGTGAACTGTTACTTTGTGTATGTGAACTGTTACTTTGTGTATATTTGGTCTGATTTTCAGAATAGCATTTTATGCTGCACTAAAAGATGTGGTAAAAAAAACTAAATTTTACAAAAAAAATTTTGTGCGTTATAACCTCAGCCTCAATTATCCTCTTGTATTAAAAATTGTACTAATTACCATCCTATATTTCGTCTTCATCTCAAATAGATCCAAAAAATTAAAGAACTAACAAATTAAGCTGTAAAACTTAACTAAAACGAGTTAGCATATCATATTGTTTCACATCTCAGTAAATATCCAACTTGCAACTCAAAAAAAAAAAAAAAAAATTTAGATAAATGAGATCCTCTATTTTTCTAATACTATAAAAAATGATAGTTTATCTAGCAATTTATTCAACTTTTATGATTCTTTTGCATTACTTACACATAATTTTATCTGCAAATGTACTTTTATAAAGTTTTATAGTTAAATTCAACAATTATTCCAAATAGGTGGATTTATTTAAGATAACGACAAAATGTATAGAGATAATTGATGTAATTTTTTATGCATGAGGAATTTTAAGATAAGTGGTAGATTTCGAGAGGGCTTTTTATAATTTAGCCCCTAAAAAGAATAGGCTGCTTGATATCAAGTTGAACTAGAATATTATTAATAGTATTTGGGCTCTTTTGCTATCGATTTTTTAATCGTTAGATCTACACTTTAATTAGTCTTATCTTTTAGATCATACTATTCAACTAACCACTCACTCAACCCTAGGGGGGACCACTACTAAACCCTATAATTTTTCATCCAATGGTTAAAAACTTAATAGCAAAAAAAGCCGAATACTATTAATGGTATTTCAGCCCAATTCGTTTTATATCCATACTTTTAGCGATAACTTACACTTCTAGCTCCCGAAGCTAACAAAAATAAATGAAAATTAGTAAAGACTTCTAGACGAGTTATGCTCAAACAGTATTTCTGCAAAAATTCTCGAAATCATGATTTAGCTTGCAAAAATCTCCCACATTTTCTATCGATAGGAACGTAGATCGGATTTTTATGCGATTCGCAATACAAGTAAAATTTAGCACATGAAATATTTTGTTATGGAAAGAATAGTGTTTAAATTAATGATCTTTTTTCTTTAGTTGTAGGATTTCACAAACAACATGAAATGTCCAATAAAAAATATGTAAAAAACATATTAAAAAAAAAAAAGAGGATTACACATTTGTGGCTTCTTCAACAAGATGAGAGGTGCACCAAAATGGAGATGTTTTGATTTGAGAGAAACCAAGTGGTGGGGGGTGGTGGTGGGGGGTGGGGTTGAAGAGNGTGCTTCTGTGGGTGAAGGTGAAGAAGATTGAGGCCTCTCTTCCCTTGCATCATATGAAAATCCCACAAAGGCTCCTGGAAACACCAAAGAAAGAAGAAAATGAAAAATGAAACTGAGATTTTGAAACAGTTGTGGTATATCAGAAGGGGAAAGTGGTTTATGCCAATCTTAAAGTAGCTATCAAAGAGGAGTAAATGAGAAACTCTCTTTCTTTGTCTCTTCTTGTCTTTTGTTGTTGTTGTTGTTTGTAGCTCAATAAGAGAAAAAAAAAATGCAACAGAAAGAAAGGGAAAGGAAGGGAGAGGAGAATGAGTGATGTACTGACCTGAAGAGCAAGCAGACTGAAGGGATAGGAGGAGAGAGAAGAGGAGGAGGAGGCCATGATGAGCCCTAATAACCCTTGTAGCCATTGAAGTTATTTCTTTCTAAGTAATCTCCTCTTCAAGAGATGGAGGTGGAGGAGGGAGCATTACTGCAAAGAATGGAGAGAGAGAGAGAGAGAGGGAGAAGGGGCAAAAGAGAG
Source organism: Ananas comosus (assembly GCF_001540865.1). Taxonomy (NCBI): domain Eukaryota; kingdom Viridiplantae; phylum Streptophyta; class Magnoliopsida; order Poales; family Bromeliaceae; genus Ananas; species Ananas comosus. Next base: position 11,414,876 of record NC_033633.1, on the reverse strand, counting down.
GTGGAGGAGAGAGTAATGTAGAAAGAGAGAGAGTTAGAGTTAAGAGGAGAAGGGAAAAGTTGAAGCTGAGTAAATAAAAAGTAGTGGTAAAGCCAAAAAAGCAGTAGGAGAAAGGTAGAGAAGCCCAAAGAAAGAAAAGCAGGGAGGGAGGGAGGGGAGGTGGGGGAGGGGTGTTTGGTGAAGACTGCTCTCTTGGGAAGTGATGGGGCTGCATAAAATTTCAGCAATGTGAGGACAAAAGAGGGGGCAGCATGAGATTGGTGGCCACAGTTTCCACCTCCCAAGGAATCAAGTCATGCATGTCCTTTTCTTTATTTCTTTTTATTTTTTGTTTTTTCATCCTCTCTCTTCTTTTCTTTTTCTTTTTTTCCTTTTTTGGGTTTTTCAGCTCCACTATCAAACATATCTTGGCTGTGTTGAATGATGCTCCTTGCTTTGCCTTTGGATGACATAAAAAATGCAAAATTGGGCATATTATGTTGTATCTAATAAAAACATAAAAGAGCATTTACATTTAAATTCTTCTAGAAAATGTGAACTGTTACTTTGTGTATATTTGGTCTGATTTTCAGAATAGCATTTTATGCTGCACTAAAAGATGTGGTAAAAAAAACTAAATTTTACAAAAAAAAATTTGTGCGTTATAACCTCAGCCTCAATTATCCTCTTGTATTAAAAATTGTACTAATTACCATCCTATGTTTCGTCTTCATCTCAAATAGATCCAAAAAATTAAAGAACTAACAAATTAAGCTGTAAAACTTAACTAAAACGAGTTAGCATATCATATTGTTTCACATCTCAGTAAATACCCAACTTGCAACTCAAAAAAAAATATAAAAATTTAGATAAATGAGATCCTCTATTTTTCTAATACTATCAAAAATGATAGTTTATCTAGCAATTTATTCAATTTTTATGATTCTTTTGCATTACTTGCACATAATTTTATCTGCAAATGTGCTTTTATAAAGTTTTATAGTTGAATTCAACAATTATTCCGAATAGGCGGATTTATTTAAGATTATAGAAGGCCAGGAACAACCTTATCTTTCGTGGTATAAAGATGATCCTGTTTTAGTGGTGGGAAGGCTCAAGCAGCTGATTGATTTTTGGAAAGACCTCCTTTGATTTTTTTATTTATTTTTTTTATGCGGTTCGTTTTTCCTCGAGGTCCTGGCTGTCTCACCCCTGTAGCCTAATTCATATCTTCAATGAATGAAGTAGGTAGCGTGCTACCTATTCTCAAAAAAAAATGTCAAAATGTAGAGAGATAATGGATGTACCTTTTTATGCATGAGGATAATTAAGATAAGTGGTTTAATTTAAGGGGCTTTTTATAATTTAGCCTAGAAAACATAAGCTGTTTGATATCCATAAAATTTCCCACAAGAGCATGAAAGACAACTGGACTTATAACACCAAAGCATACTTTTAGCGATAACTTACGGCTGTGTTTGGTTGGAAAACTAAATTTTAAATAACAACTTTTATTGTTACCGAGAACAGGGGATATTCTGGTACAAGATAGAACAATTGTAAATTTATATTTGTATGTATTCAGGGATATTCTAGAGGNTGGCTTCTTCAACAAGATGAGAGGTGCACCAAAATGGAGATGTTTTGATTTGAGAGAAACCAAGTGGTGGGGGGTGGTGGTGGGGGGTGGGGTTGAAGAGAAAAAGTGTAGTCCTTTACACATGCATGTGCCTCCCCCACCTGGAAAAGAGGGGAGGGAATTTTGGATTGATAATGCATGAGTTGTGTGCTTCACTTCTTTTGCTTTTCAAAGGATTCATCCTAAAACATTCATGTCTCATTAGTCATTAACAACATTATGTGTAAAGTAGCATTTGTGTGTGTGTGTGATGTGTGTGTGTGTGTGTAAGAGAGAGAGAGAGAGAATTTTGAGGATGCATGTAGAGATAATATGGATTGATAATGCATGAGTTGTGTGCTTCACTTTATTTACTTTTCAAAGGATTCACCCTCAAACTTTCATGTCTCACTAGTCATTAGCAACATAATGTGTAAAGTAGCAGTTGTGTGTGTGTGTGTGTGTGTGAGAGAGAGAGAGAGAGAGAGAGAGGGAGGGAGAGAATTTTGAGATAGTTACATGAGCTTAGGCTTTTTGGATCAATGACCTTCACCTTCTAAAACTTCGTTTGGAATTACAGACAGATACGTTATCTATAGTAAAAAAAGTATAATAACAAAAAAAAATTAATTATTTTTGTAAAAAAAATATTACATTACACAAATCGTACCGATTCGATTACGATATACTTTCTGGAGTTCCACCGAAAAACACAAGCATATCTCTATATATTTTTTCTCCAACTCCTTTTCGCCCAATAATGTTAGATAATCCCAAGACCAAAGGGGCCTTAAAATTATTAAACGTACTCCCTCTATAAATTCTGAGTTTTCTAAGAAAAAAATATATATACAGAACATAAATAGTAATAATCCAAGATCATTCCAGAAAAAACAATCTTGGGTCATAGTAATTAATCTCTGACACCTTTTTTTTAATAAATTAAGCCAATAAATCATATTGTATTTTGTCAATTACAAATGTTGTCTTCATTTGGTTTATTTGTGTAAAAGAACTTTAACTCCTAGTAAATTTCAAAAAGTCTTTTTTTTTTTTCTAGCTTGGATTTTTAAATTAGAAATCATGAACCTGCCATTTAATTTGAAAGGAAAATTACTAAAATCTTGAGGATAAATTAAATTAAAACTTTTGAGGATGATTTAATAATTAATTAAATATATCTCTTCTATTTGGTCATGCACGCATAAATAAGGGAATCGTGTCCATTTGAATTGATTACANTATCTTGATTCTTGTCTTAGTCATAGTTCCAATAAACTTGATACCATATAAAAGAGGTTTCAATAAAGTGATCATCTTTAATTCATTTTTTTTCTTTTGAGGATGATTTAATAATTAATTAAATATATCTCTTCTATTTGGTCATGCACGCATAAATAAGGGAATCGTGTCCATTTGAATTGATTACATTAAATATCAAAAAAGAAAAAAAATGAATTAAAGATGATCACTTTATTGAAACCTCTTTTATATGGTATCAAGTTTATTGGAACTATGACTAAGACAAGAATCAAGATAAGATATTTTTTTTAAAAAAAACAATTTATTAGGTAAAGAAAAAAAGACAGAGAAAAAAAAAGATTTTTTTTGTTCAAACAAGAAAATAAAATTTAAACCAAAATGTTTTTTAAGATTATTGGTGGACAATTTCCTATTGGATAATTTTTTGAGTAATATAATATCTGAATCAGTCCTAAGCACTCACTATATATGTCAGTACATTCCAAGTTTTATTTTCTTATCCCAAGTCTTTTTAAGCCAATAAACCATTTGCAACCGATTGTCCCTAAAGCAAGTGGCAAAGGGCTTGGTGGTTGGTACCCGAGGTCCCAAGTTCGAACCCTAGTTGATTCATATTTCTAGCTAAGTTTATTTTTAAATGAAATAAGTGAAGCGGGTAGCGTGCTACCTATCTCTCTCTCAAAAAAAAAAAAAAAACCGTTTGCAGTCCATCGAAACATCTCAAGATAAATGTGTGACAGAATTTTGAATATGTAATGTTGAACCATTGATATGATATAATAGTGATGCGGCAATATTTACTCTAACACTTGGCAATTGTTATTGGCATAAATATGAGTTATATATAATAATTTTAAAAACTTAATTATAAATACAAGAATCAAAAATCAAGTTAATTTATCTAGACAAGTGAGAGTGAAATTGAAACATCTATAGCTTAGTGAGTAAGGCTTCAAAAAGTATTTAGAGCCACATATGTCAAAGATGCATCCATAGGCACACACACAAAAAAAAAATAATAATAAAATAAAATAAAAAAAGTAAGTAGGAATGGATATATGCATGCATGCATGCATGCAAATTGGTAGAGATTGGGGAGAATAATTTAAGTACAAAAAAAAGTGATGTGAGGTGTAGATAAGAATAAAAGGAACTACACTACACCTTAGACTATGTAGGGGTGGAGACTCTCTTTATAAAAGAAGAGAATAAGAAAAAGGTTTAGATGGGGATTAAATAATTCATGCTATTAGGAGAATGTAGTTAATCCTCCATGATAGAGATCATGGAAAGTGATGAGCTCACTCTATCTAATTCCCCATAGATAAGTTATTTCTTTTTTTGATCAATTTCTATGGACCACAATACCATTTTCAAAAGACTATTTTGAATTTGATGCATAGATTTGTTGAATATGACCACCATTTAGTGCGCGGATTTGACTAGATTCAATAAAGTTGATATTGCGTTTATCAGAAACATACTCTTTGTTAATGTTGCTAACAAAGGCCATATAAGTGAGCTTGGGTAATGGCCAGTAAGCCCAATTAGTTAAGGATTTGTTCGCGCCCACAAAAGATATTACAGAAGTGATATCACAGTAGAGCTTTTTGAAAAACACACATTAGCATCTTTTCGGCGAATCTATCCATAAAATTTCACATTAAAGTTTCTGTCTGTTTCAACCCATTATATATCACTTCAAATTTCAGGTATATTAATATTTCAATATCGCATCGACTTTTGCCACGAAGAAAATTTATTCAAATTTTTTTTATATAATACTTTTTTTTTAAAATCACTAGTTCTATCGCATACTTTATCCAACAACACTACACTCTTGAGTCGCCGAGCATTTTTACATAAAACCCCCTGCAAGGAAATTTATCACAAAATAGTATCTTTTTCCAACTAAACAAACCTACATATTCCCGCCTCTTTTTTTTTTTATCTTTTGGGTGCCCTAACCCTAACTCCGAACCCCAACTCTCTCCGCCTCCCCAGTTCGATCTCTTCGGAGACCCACATTGGATTCTCCATTAAGTATGGATTTTGATTCGTGTATGATCTCTTCACTCAATTTTTCTTTTTCTTTTTCCTTTTTTGATCTGGCAAAATTGTTTCTTTCATTCCTTTTAACATGGCTAGTTACAGAAAAGTTTTTTTTTTTTTTTTTTTTACAGCAATTTTAGGCTTATTTTCTTGTTGAAAATGCTAAATGTTTGATATTAGGAACATTGTGAGGATGAAAATGTTAATAATTTTGTATGCAATATGTTATTAGAGTATAATAAATCTAAGTGTCTGTTTGGCCTCACTTCTGCTTCTGCTTTAAGCAATAGTCATATTCAGTAGAGCATTTTAGCGAAACAGAGTAGTTTGATACTATCATTGCAGTAGGAATTAGAAAATGAGATTTTGATGCTCAAAAGCAGAAGCTCTAATTTAATGCTCCTAATTTTGCTGTAGAGTTCTTTCTGAAAGCACTATTCACACAACAGTTCATCAAACAGCATTACATCCTACAGCAGCACCAAATGGACCCGAAGATAGTAGGAAGTGTCTGAATAGTTTTGAAAGATAATCATATATGATATGGCGAAGGTAGTCTTAAGGCAGAGTTTCTCTTTTCTAAAAGCACTGCTTGCACAGCACTTCATCAAACAACACTATATCCTATAGCAGTGTCAAACAAACTCTAAGATAGTTGGAAGTGCCTGAAAGGTTTTGAAAAGGAACCATTCTAATCAAAATCGCCTCAAGTCATATAAATGAAATGGCAAAGTTAAGTTTCACTTTGCTATCAGTTAATACAGAGTATATTCTCTTCTTCATCTTTGAGAGAATTGAACTGTTCACAATAGTAACTTTTGATAATTTTCCATAATCATTCATTCAAACTTTTGCTTAGTTTGACACTTCATAGTAGAATGTTATTCTCTTAATCAGCAAAAGATGCACATTGTGTTGTGTAGAAAGAGAAAAGCACTCCCTGTATTCCAAATTGTACATCTTTTCTGTAAGTCTTCAAATTGTAGGTATTACTTAAACTTTACAATCGCAAATTGAAATACTTCCCCCGCTTCATCTCCTCTGGAAATTGAGTTTTCCGATGAAATAAGCGAAGAGAGTAGCAAAGACTAAGGGGAAGGCAAGGAGAACAATGGCCACCGACCACAAACGGTCGTGGTGGAATTCGAAGTAGCTTTCTATGAATGAAGATATCAGTTGTGTTTCTTCGAACACCGTAACCTCTTTGTCGACATCTCCGTACTGCGAGGAGAAGAGGCCGTCCAGCGTCCACGATGTGGGGCAGATGTAATATAGCCAAATCCACCACTTTGGAATTTCCTGCATGGATGGATCAAAGCAAATATGTACCAACATAAAATTTGGCTTGTCGCATATTCCCTTCATATGTACATAACCATCTCTTTACCTCAACATATGTTTATGTAAATGTCTCTAGTTTGTTTTCGTGTTTTTTTCTTTTTTTAAGTGAGAGATGGTGAATTGGATACTTACGGGTCTCGGTACAATGAAGCCTGAGAAGAGGTTCAGTAAGGTGTAGAAGACGGATGCTAATATGGAGGCCACTTGTACATTTGGCGTTAACGACGTCAGCATCATTCCGAGGTAAATGAAGTAGAGCAGTGTGCAGAACATGATGTAAAAGAACCACAAGAACTTGGACGCTGTCCACGTGAACCCGATAGCTGGATATGTGATGATCATGAACAGGACTACGAGCCCGAATACGTAAGGGAACTCGATGACCACCTGGAGAAGGCATTGAGAAAAATACTACTGCGATTATCAGCATTTAGGAAATAATACTTCTTCAATTAGTTTTCAAATTTAGTTCCTGAAGTTTCATTCTTGATTGATGTAGTTGAAATTGAGGTAAACTTGAGGACTAGATTTGTAGCTAATGCAAGTTTTTCATGTAGAAATAGTAACGTTGACATTATCGAACCTGCGCAAATGAATATGCCCACGGAGAGTACATTCCCGCAAAATTTTCTCTGTATACAACAGTGCGCTCAATTGCGACGAAAGGTATGACAGATGAACAGCAGTTTATGCCGGTGAAGATAGTGCCAGCATACATATACCCCAAGATATTGAACAAATCTTGCTGGTTATTTCTGCAAACAGAAATGTGTCGTGGAATTGCTAGAACCATAAACATAGAGGGTTTTATGCTTGAGAATTTGTAGTGAATTGTTAAATGCCCTACTTCAAACATATGAAATTTCTTTTCTTTCATTCTTCTGTTTCTGTCGATGTTTTTTCAGTTGTGCATACATTTTGGGGCTAAATGATTTGCAGAAACCGAAATTTAAAGAGTTACTACAAATTCGATTGATTGTGGTGCATTTCTTGCCGTCGACATGCCTGCTTGCTTTGGAGCTTTTAGGCTGACGAAAATCTTGATAGTTGGTCTAAGGAGAGAGCTTTTTAGTCAGTTTCAGACCACATTCTCATAAAATGTGATCTTAGGCATAAAGTTGCGCTGTTTAAGTTCAAATGTGAGAACTTAATGCTTGAAATAGGTGAGAACTTACATGTTATTTGCGTGATTCTGGAACAACACTGCAAATACTATCGAGGACACGAGTACAAATGTTATCCGCACTGAGTTGTACGAAGGGCTTCTCCAGTATGACAAATATTGCTTCCACAAGCAAGCTTTGAACTGTACCCAGAAATTTTGAGCAAAGCGCGTTGGAAAACTTAGTTGCTTTGAATCTGCTGATGGCATGCTTAACCGCTCGACCAGAGCCATATTTTCTCTGCAGTTAGAAAGTTGTTTGCAACATGCATCGCAATACATTTATTATTATATATTGTATTTGTGGCGCGCGCTTGTATACCTACAGAGAAAACTTGTTATGGAAACTAAAAGCATTATGATTGTGATAGCACTCACTTGTAAAGAGATGATTCCTTATAAATTTTTGCAAAATCTACTCCCAGTTGATTCTCGAATGATGTAGTGGTAACATCCAGCATCCAAGTCGCGGGATTGTAACTATTTCTGATTTTCGGCACTCCAGAGATTCCCTGCAAAATAAAAGACAGTAAAGCTACTTTTCTGAGTATTGTTCATAGTGAAGTAATCTTTATGAACATTGTTTGTAACAATTGTGCAGGCTTGGATTATGGTTCCAATTTTCAATTTGGCCCTCCGGCTTACTTTAATCAGTGAAGAACAAATAATTTGGATGCAAAGGCATAATCTGACATGAATGCTTCCCTTTCCCTTTTTTCCCCCTTTTTTGCGTTCGTATTTTATAATATTTCTTCACGATTATCTTATTATTTGTAGGTGTTATTTCTACTAAACCTCCAAACTGTCATTGTGTTCTTTCACTAATTTTCATTCTAGTAGACATAATTTGCTTGATTATAACACTGATTTTTTTTTTCAGATAATACAGTTTGTAGCTAGACTATGTTCTTCGAGGTTAACAACTGAATTTTTAAGCGCATTTTCTGACGACGGCTCCAAACGCCTGATGTTTTGAAGTTGCTCTCCGTTTAAAGTAACAGGAATCTTCTATTAAGTACCAAAAGCTGCTCCGGGAGACACCTATTTTCTGGTAAAGTTTCTCTCAAGTTGTCATCGATTTTCTGCGTCTCAGTTTATATTATCTGATAAGTGTTTTCAACTAATTTTGCTTTGATGAATTTGGATCGTTCTACACTTTTCTCCCATAGGATTAGTTACTATTGTCTGATTAGAATGGAAAAGGCACTCATACTTGTTAGAGACTTCACCTCAAAATATTCAATCACTTTACACGAATGCCGACCTAGTGGTCCGGCGTAGATCAGTTCTCCTCCTCTTTTCATTAAAATCAGCTGCAAGAAAATCGAATTTAGGCATTTCATTAGAAGTTCTTTCATGATAAAAGCTTAACCAGATATATCGAAGATTATATATTTAGTTAGGTAGATCCTAATTTTGCTTCTCTTCGGTAGTTTATCTCCGTTCATTGAAGAACAATTTCTTTGTATTACCTCATCAAATGCTTCGAATATGTCGATGCTCGGTTGGTGGATGGTGCAGACCACCGTCCTTCCCGTTTCAGCAACATTTTTCACCGCACGCATAACGATGGCGGCCGCCCTCGCATCTAGACCTGATGTCGGTTCATCCATAAAGATGACCGACGGATTAGAAACGAGCTCGACTGCGATCGTTAGTCTCTTCCTTTGCTCTGTGGACAGACCATTAATCCCCGGTAGCCCGACCAATGCGTCTCTGATTCCATCAAGCTCAATCGTCTCAAGGACTTCATTGACGAATTCCTGGTAATCACAATGTAGCAGTTAGCGTACTTTATTGGGGTTCACTACACCATTGATCACTGAGATAATAACTGAGATTATCATATATTTGATGCACTGAACTTAGTCTCTTTTTCTGAGATTACTCACGTGTCTTGTTTTTGAGTCGATTTCTGGCGGGAGTCGCAGCCAAGCTGAATAGGCTACGGATTCTTCGACTGTAATTTGTGGCGAGTGTATATCGGTCTGTTCACAGTAACCAGAAATTCTCGCAAAAGTTTTCTGTACCTTAGGATATCCTCCAATTCTTATGTCTCCTTCGATAACCCCGCCGGTTTTTCTACCGGAAAGAACATCCAACAGCGTGGTTTTCCCAGCCCCGGTCACGCCCATTAATGCCGTAAGCACTCCCGGCTGGAAAGCACCTGTTATGTTATGTAGCAGTTGGAGCCTTTTTTCTGTAAAGCCTTGTTCTCTCATTTCCTGCAAAATAAAATATTGCTTCTTATCACGCGAACTTACCACCGATTTGAGAAGTGTATGACACTGTTATGAGCTACACAAAATCATCTATGTAAAAGTACTGTTTCTCACAAGTTAATATTTCTTCGAACAATTTTTGTTTGAGGGACATTTTAGCAAGTAAAAGGGTATATATGTAAGAAACTGAGTTTCTGAAGAGCATATATTAAGGTTCATATTTTGCAGTGATAAATGTAAAAAGGTAAATTTTGCGGGGTATTCATCCAATCATATATGTGTATTATCACTTTTAAGTATACTTACTGCAGGAGTATCAACATAGTAGTTCACATCCTTGAATGCTACTGTGAGGGGAATAAAAGGCAAGACCATTTTTCCTACACGAACAACCACAATATTATTAGGTAAAATCCTCTTTTTCTTTTTTATTTTTGGAACTCAGGAGTCAGGACAGAGTTTTCTGACCAGTTGTTTTAGGTTCTGTTGATCTTGTTGTGGATAAGTTGGTGGTATTATCCGTAGAGTGTTTTTTCGTGCCGACATCTTTTCCTTGTAGTTGAGAAAGCTTTTCTCGAGAGATGATAGCCCGCGAAGCTCCGAGAGCTGAGACATAAAATTTACGTGTTGGAAAGCCGTACTGTGTGTTTGTATCTGAGTGATATATAGATTTCTCAGAAGAAAACTTACGTCTTTTGAAAGTTAAGGAGAGAGTAAATCCTATGTTGAACAACACAACAAATCCAAATAATGCTCCGATCGCTATCCAGTAATAGTAGCCGCTGTAGTTGAGCCCTCGGGTTATCAGTACTTGTTTTCCGATGGTTATGTTCGACGGTAACAACTGCAAAACAGAAGATTATTGGAAGATAAGGAATAATTAGACTACTTTTGTTCTTTTAGGGTCAGCTTTGCCGGCTTTAAGTAGAGCTGTTAGAAGAAGCAATAATAGCTCTTTCATTTGAATCTTGTTTTACATTTTTTTGCTACAGTAGATTGAAAGAGCCAAATTGGGGCTTCTTGGGCAATCAAACGCCCGGTTCCTAAAAACCTCCTACTTTCTGAAGAAAAGAAGCTACACCAGAAGTCGGGCCAAATAAGCACTCGATGGAAGATAGAGAGTGTCAAATTCACCTTTTGCCATCGTGGCGCTAGAAACTCATTTACAGCTAAGCCTATTTCGGTGTATGTCAATGGCGAAGTCCAGAATCCCCATTTTAACCAACTTGGTATAGAGGCTGCAAAAGGAAAAGCGCGTGTTATATAGTATGTTAACTTTCTGTAGCAAATAAAATGTCTAAAACTAACAAGTCGCTTACGTCGTGGGAGAAGGAAGCCCCCAAATAGGAGGATCAATAGCAAAGCGAAGGTACCGCCGAGTGTGGATGCCACCACAGTCTGAAAGTATGAGGCTACAACCCGGAAAAGGGACAGTGACATAACATGGACAAAGAACAGCAGTAGAAGTTGGCGGAAGAACCTTGATGCTTGTGGACTATAGCCAATTAAGTAGTAAGTAATCGACGTCCAAATGATCGACTCCACTATAGAAACCGGAATTTTTAGAATTGTAGCCGGAATAGCATAAGCCCAAGCCGGATAGAAGTAGAAGTCTCTTTGCTTGTAAAAGACCGGGAGTCTAGAAACTGTCATGGCTAGTTCCGGGAAACCGTTTACCATTAGTAAAAGAAGCGCGTAGAAGAGTGAGCCCATATAATAATTCGAATGAAGTGTATCAACCCCCATATGCGTACGTAGAAACACAGTTCCTGTAATCATCGCAAGAATCCCGAGCTGCAATAAACAAGTAGTCAATCATTTTGTCCATTAACTTCATCACTGCAAGAAATACGGAGTGAAAAAATGTGTAGGGATCTACCTGAACTGCCTTGAATATGTAGATGAATGAGTTTCTCTTCATTAGTAGTACTTCTCGGGCCACACAGGCTTTAAGTAGCTCCCATTTTGATAGGGAATAGATACTGAAGGAAAGAGAATTTTTAGGGCATTTGGACTTGTCATAAGGTTTTGATAGCTCTTCAGTTAGACTTTGTCCAGCTTGATGTCCCTTGAATTTTTCACAAAATTGGTCGACGGTAACGTAACCGTAGTTTTCGTCTGGCCGGTTCCAATACTGCTTTTGATCTTTTCTGGACAATACCTGAACAATATCAGAATTAGATATTTGGAGTGAATTTTAAGGGCTAATCTGCAAAACTGAATTTGTAAACACCTCTTGGAGAAAGTCGGCCGCTCCTTTTCTTTCCGGGCATTTGAAACCGCAAACCTCAAAGTAGTTCAAAATATCAGTTCGAGGCCCGTGATATACAATCTTCCCTTCTGCCATTAAGATCACGTCGTCGAAAAGGTCATAAGTCTCCGGTGCAGGCTGAAGAAGTGAAACCAGCACAGTGGATTCCGTGATGTGAGTCAATTGTCGAAGGCAAGAGACAATTTGAAAGGTAGTAGAGCTGTCCAAGCCGGTTGATATTTCATCCATGAAAAGTGCTTTTGTTGGTCCTACAATCATCTCGCCTACCAAAAACGAATGATCGAATGCTTAATAACTTGCCAAGTAAGCTTGATGATTGGAATTTGAGCTCACCTTAAGGGAAATGGAATTTTCTGTAAGTTACTGTTGCACTTGCAAATCATGATGCTTTTTTCTTTTTTCTTTTTGCGACTTTAGCCTGCTTTGCAACTTTTAGGACCAAACAGTGCATCAACTACTTGACCCACAGCACACGATTTCAAAAGTATGCAACTGTGGTTCAGAATCCGAACAGTGAATCGATCTTCAAATCCGTGCATTGCGGCCATTTTATTGTCGGCAATTTGGTCCTTAAAGTTGAAAATTCGCCTAAAGTACAAAGAAATCATGTAACCTTGATGTGTGCAGTTATTTCAAAGTACCTGTGGTTAATCTTTTCTTCTCACCACCTGAAATGCCTCTTCTCATGGCATCCCCTATCATTGTGTCCGCGCATATATCTAGCCCCATGATCTAATAAATAAGCACAGTTATTGATGTAAGGATAAAAGCATTATTTGATGCATTCATTAGGTCAGTTCTTGCAACCCTCAGAAAATTACCTTCATTACATACTCTGTTTGTAGACTTCTTTCTAGTCCTTCCACAGATATTGCCTGTCATAATGAATTCAATCCTCAAGATATTGGTAAACATGCAGGTTTGTGCTTGTTTGATGAATGTAAACTGTAAACTATTGTGTTCTAGCTAAAGTGTTAAATGTCCATCGATACGGGCTGTGCCCATTGTATCATGCAGTGCCAACAAGATATTAGCATGATATAACCTCCATGCTGACGGCACAGCTCAACATTCACTTTTGTGTCCGGCACGCATCGGCACAGCACAAAACGCATCGTGCCATACCGTGCTCAATACGTATCTGTGCCACGGCACTTAAATCCTTATTCTAGCAAACAATTTTAAAATGGAGCTTTTACTTATGTATCCTCGAGATATCGGTAGACCATGTATGCTTGCTTTTTGGTCGCTCTGGTTTATGAATCTGATGTTTCTTATGATTGTGAAGTGCAAGAACCTTCGTTAAATTAGGAAAATAGTAAAGAATAGAAGAAATGATATAACCTTCATGTAGGTGTCTATGTCAGGATCCGGAACAATTCCAGCCTCCTTCTCCCTTCGAATCACTTCCTTCATAATTTCTTCATAAGGTTTGCAATCACAAATTCTCAGTAACTCGCTTGAATAGATACTAATTAACAGCCGCAATACAGCTTTGAACAGATGTGTGGTGTGTTCCTACCTGCTCTGCTACCAACACCTTGGAATCTCGCAGAGAAGTCCAATGTCTCCCTTACCGTCATCTCAGGTATATGCAGGTCATATTGACTTATGTAAGCTGATGTTTTCTCAGGTACGAACTCGTCCAATCTGAATCCATTGTAATGAATTTCTCCAGTTACCTACATCAAAATCTTCACAATGAGTGATCAAGTATTGAAACTCTCTAACCTTTTATGCTGAAAATCATTTGCAGAAACTACTACGATAATAGAAGATTGCTTTAATAGTTGTGTGGTTGCATTATAATCTGATTAAAACAATGTTGTGATGATACCTGAATGATTACAAGGTTTTAGTGTCAGGGAATTTGCTAATTCTTGTGATCTTCTAGCTTTTTGAAGGACTATAAGTGATGTCTCTCGCATGAACAACTTATAAAGGAATTACAAGTTCACCCAACTTTTTACGTATTGTGTTGTCGTTCTCCAAAAGTTTAAGCTACCAGATGATAGTGTTTCTAATATTTATATTCAACACTCCTCACGTTTGAGTTCGAGACTTTTAGATATGCCCCAGCCATAAAACTGAATTAAATCGGAGGAAATTCAATAAAGCAAGGAGTGGGACTCGAACTCAAGACCTCATGTTTTTTATACCATGTTAAAACATGTGAAACAGTCATTGTTTGCCAAAAGCTTTAGCTACTGGAGAACGGCGTTTTTAGTATTTGTATTCAATTTACATACCTTGAGAGATTTGTCTAGTTTTCCGCTAAGCGCAAGCAAGAGTGTGGTCTTCCCGCAGCCCGGAGGTCCTAGTAAAAGAGTAATCCTGCAATGAGTTTTAAAAATACCTACACTTAGTGATAAAACCCTGCTAATAATTTGATTTTGCAATAAGCATGGCTTTTGACAAAATAAATTGATGATAGCTAAAGCTTATTAGAACTGAAGATAAAATCCAAATCTTTAACCAGAAGTGCTTACCTCGATGGCTTGATGATTCCAGTGACATCTTTCAGTATTCTGATTTTGGCTTCTTGACGATTTAAGCCCGTCATTCTGAAAAGATCCTGCTCCATGAAAACTCGCATTAGTTTCATTACATATAAATATGATCCTAGTTAAAAGATTGGCCTGAATGACACTTCTAAAATAGTTCTTCGCTTTTCAGCTTGTGCTTTCCAGAATCTTTAAAAGCTCTATCTGATTAGTATAATGAATGAACTTGTGCATGCCTTTAGAATCTCCACATCTATATCTCTACTTATCAATGAGCTATGCAAGTATCTGCTTACCAAAACAGCACTTTGGGCAGTGTTCCATAGGGTGGGTAGGGGCTTCCCCTGAACTACCTCACAATCGGCTTCGACACACAGGTTTTCGTATCGCACCTCTATTGTCGGCAATTGTACATTCACTCTGCAGAAAACCACCATGAAAATTATTTCCAATTCCTCGTAAAAACGAGAGTTTGCGATCCGATTTTGACCTGTCAATTCTTTCTCTTTGCTTCTGCAGCAACCGGAGGTTGTCGTTCTCGATGTGCTTGATGAGATTCTCGATGAACAACCGCCGTTCCAGGGCTCCTAACTTGGTAACGTCGGTCGCTCTCTTCTCCTTTTTTTCTCCATCGCCATCTATTGCATCTATCGGATGATCAAACAACGACGTCCTTAGTCTGTCGAGGGTGTCTAGCCGTTCGATCGCCGCCCATTTCAGCTCGTATTCGTCATCATCATCACCCTCCCTTCTGGCACTGCTGAAGCTTCTCCTGAAGCTCGCAGCAGCGGCTCGAAATGATGACTCCATGCTCCTCCTCGCTTCCTCCAGCTCGACGGTAAAGGATTCAGGCTCATTTCTGCTTCCTATGTGAGCCATTCTTTTCAGAATAACTTTCAGCTTCTCAGCAAATCAAACAGTTAGATGGTTGGCGCATATAAAACATTCTCATTCTCAATCCTTCTTTCTGACGAAAGGCACTGCGTCATCGACCATGAGATAATATGCTGCTCGGCGTTGAATCTTTCGGTTTAAGACACACATCTGCTTGATGGAGAAGCAATAAACAACAAGTTCCCGACATCGCAGAAGCTATTTTATTTGCAAAGATTAAGTTCCGCACCAATTAGTTTGACCTCCATCTTAAGCCAAAATTCTAATCGTGCGTATGCGTGATGATATTATAACATATCTTTTTAATACTGACAAAGCAGATACATTATATTATGAATAACAAAAAGTGTTCTGATAATATGAATTACCTTCTGTACGACTAAAAACTTATGTTGTGATAGATCTTTCGATGAGAGTTTCAATGTATTTGGAACACAATGATTATAATAAGAGTTGCGTAATGGTTAACTCTCATGTTGTTAAATGCTTTGATTACTTTATTTTTTTCATTTATGAATATTTTTTTTGGAGTAAAATATTTGTAAATGGTGTTAATTATTTGAATGGTTAGTGAAGTCCCAGTTGACTTCTACTCTATTTTTTAAATTCTTGTTAACTATGCCTAATTAGGTAGAGCATGTGAATGGACAAGATCCCTTGATACAACTAAATTTCTTTTATTTTATGGTAAAAATGTATCAAGAACCCCTCAACTATAGCCATTTTTTGAATTAGGCCCCTTAACTTTATCTCTTTTTTTCTTTTTTAGGAGGAACTGGACTCCTGACGCTTTGGACTTGTTTGGTTTCCAGAAAAATTATCAAAAAAAATTTTGAAAATTTTTTTTTTTTATATAGAAAATTTTTTTTTACAGTTTTTCGTCTATTTGGTTCCAAGAGAAATTAACTTTCTTGGAAAACTTTTTTTTTCCAAATTTTATGAAAAAATAATATTTTCGTTTTCGAATTTTCATTTAGGAAAACAAAAATGCTAGTTTTTTATGAATTTTGAAAAAAAAAAAAAAGATTTCAAAAAAATAACTAATTTTTTTTGTAACCAAAAGGATGAAAAACTACCCAAAAAAAAAAAAATGAAAATTTTTTTATTTTTCTTAAAAACCTTTTTAATGTACTTTTTCTAGGAACCAAACTAATACGTCTTGATTCCTACTCAATGCCTTATCATTGGGACAAAAATTTTATAGGCACCGTGCCTAAACAATTTGTTTGGGCACGGTGCCCAGATGGACGCCGCGTGTGCAGCGGCGCCCATCCGCACCCTCCCTCCCCCCTTTCTTTCTCTCTCTTTCTAAAAACCGAGCCCACCAATTTTTTTTTTTTTTTTGAGGGTGCGGATGCTGGGCACCGTGCCCAAACAAATTGTTTGGGCACGGTGTCTATAAAATTTTTGTCTTTATCATTGGGATATTAATGATTTGACAAGTTTATCTTTTCTAATCAATGCCTTCTTTTTATTTTTTTTTTTAAATTAGGTAAAGTTGAGTGCCCTATTTCAAAATAGCCTAAAGTTGAGGTGCTCTTCATACATTTTTACATTTATTTTTTTGAAAATCTCTAAATCTAGATTAGGAATGTCAATGGATATGGATACCCAAAATTTTATCCGAACCCGAACCCAAATGAAACGGATATATCCGATGGATATGGATATGGATTCAGATATGAATATCAAAAATAGAAACCCGACGGATATGGATTCGGATATGGATTTTGATTGTACCCGACCCGAACCCGAACCCGAATTTATTTTGTATTATATATATATTAATTAATATATATATAATATATATATATATATTATATATATATATATAATATAATTGATGTTATATTAAATTTGTATTTTAAAAATTTAGATTTAATATAATATATTTTGCATATTGAAAAAAGAATAATTATTTCGGTTCAAATTTCGGTTCGGTCGGTTCGGTTTCGGATTTTTTGTCGCGTTCGGGTTTGGATATGGATTTTTAAAATCCGTCGGTTTAGGTTCAAGTTCGATTCGGGTCTCAGTTTGGAGTCGGTTCGGATTCGGGTTTTTAAAAACCCACCCCGAATCCGACCCGTGACATCTCTGATCTAGATGCCATTGAAGCTTCTAGAAGTTTGACTTTGTCTAATGTCACATGTGCTAATTTTTTTGCATTCAATTTTTTTTTTCTTATTATATCTTGTTTTATGTGGTGTATAAATATGCAAACATTTTTATAGATTGAGTAATAATATTTTTTTTCCTTTTTTTGGGGGGGGGGGGGCGGGGGGGGGGGGGGGCGGGGGGATCATCAGAAGGAGATGCTAATGCATTACATTCACCAATCCAGCTTACCAAATATATATTACTTAATTCCAAGTCAACTAAGTTGTCATTTCCCACAAGTTTGTGCTTTTTTTTTTTTCTTTAAGTTCAATAAAAATATTAATTCATTTTAACCAACCATCTAACTCAATATTTATTAATCATAACTCTCAATCATGCAAAAAGAATATACTAACAAAATTTTACCCTTGAATAAAATACTTGTAGATGTAGTAATTGCTATCACATGTTGTTATTGTAATTATATAGTTACAATAATCAATTTTCACTCCCAAGGGAGTGTATGATATTTTTCATTTGTTTGCTTTTCAAAAAAAATAATTTTTCTAGAAAAGGTTTTTTTTTCTTAATTTTATGAAAAATGAATCAAGCAATTATTTCTTTATTGGAAAAACAATCAGCAAAATATTTATTTGCTGTCCTTATCTAAAGCAATAATACTCTATAATATCGGTACCAATACATCAACAATTTATTAGAAAATTAAATACTATCGCATACATGTAGCCTTACTTTTGAATAAATTGTAGTAGTTATCCTACAAGAGTTCTACAACTAGTATTATAATAATCATTGCTTCCGAAAACTAGTATCATTGCAAATATCATTTCGTACCGCTCACTTGTTACAAAAATTGGCATAAGTACAAATATCATTTTCTACAAGTGGTATCACAGCGATACTAATATAAAAATGTTTATTTTATAACTCAATTATCAACAAGTTAAGATAATTAGGAAAAACAAATTAGTGTAATCCATTCCACCAACTTTTAGAGATAAAAGGCTCTTCCTAAATAGGAAAGAAAGATAAGAGTGAGAAAGTAATTAATCACACCCCAAAACACCAGCAAGTTTTTGTGGATATTACAGTGATGGGATGTTAAGGATTTTTGAAACATGAATTATGGAAAGTAATGCTATGATAAGACTCATGATTGGGATAGATTTTAAGTCATGATTCAATTAGACTTGGGAAAAGGATGACAATCTAGTTTCATTTTTAATATTTAATAAGAATCTGTTTGATTTTGCTGGAGCTTCTTCAAAAATATTAGTTTAGTAAAGCTGCTAGAATAAGCTTTACCGCAAAAGGGGGTTAAAATTTTTTAGAAAATTCTGCTGAATATAATTATTAAAAGGCAAGTATTTTTTGAAAACTAAAGTTCTTGAAAAAAACTATTGTTTTATACTATTTTCATGTGGTAATAAAGCAAGAGGTCTCTTGATAAAACCTCATCAGACTCATGATCTCATTTAATCTCCTTATATACAGTGAGAATGTAGGATTAAAAAACATTACATTTGTTCCATTTCTTTCTGTAAATGATATTTGTGCATATCACAATAAGTTAAGATATAGTATTTGTGGTTCTACAAAAAAAGAAAACGAAAAAGATGCTCTGCAGCACCAAACAAACCATTAAACACACGATGATTCGCAACTTTGTACTCTTTGATGATTCTGTAACGACCCGACCTTCTAGTAGGAATAATTCATTGGCTCAAAACTATCGGCTCAAAATATTTAAGTTCAGTTATAGTCCTAACAAAATTCTAATTAAAATTACCTTAATAAGCGGTCTCTTGCTACAGCAATTGGAGCCTATAATTAGGGAGCATGGAAACTACTTTTCTGTTCTAATCATAGCAAAAGCTTCTCATATTTTGTTCATCAAATATTTGGCAATTCTTTCTATAATATACAATTTGTAGAGGACATATCTGGTGGCACATAATTCTTTTTTTATATATATAGTAGAGTTACAAATGCTAAATTAGAGTTTTTATCTTTGGGCCTCAATCTCAATTTTTCTTTTTATTGCAATTTGAGCTCTAAAAAATTATTTTATTTCCTTAAAATTTTTTAAAAAGGAACATGTTATTGCTTAAAACAAAAATAGAATTCAAAAAACTCAAAAGTATTTCTCTTGGAATAAAATTCTCATCAGCACGAGTCAAGAGGGAATGGCCGAGGATAAAGACACTCAAATCAGTCTTTTAATAAAATAATAAGGGAAAACTTAAAAAACCCACCATATGATTTCGTACTTTTTTATTTTAGTACCCTGTGGTTTAAAGCGTATCAAGCTAACATCACGTGGTTTTGTACTTTTTCACTTTAATACCCTGTGGTTTAAAGTGTATCAAGTTAGTACCATGTGGTTTCGCACTTTATCACTTTAGTACTCTGTGGTTTAAAAATCACAGAGTACTAACTTGATACAAAAATAAAACCACAAGGTATTAACTTGATACAAAAATAAAACCATAGAGTACTAACTTGATACACTTTAAAACACAGGGTACTAAAGTGATAAAGTGAGAAACCACAGAGTACTAACTTGATATACTTTAAACCACAGGATACTAAAATGAAAAAGTGCGAAACCACAGAGGGATTTTTAAAGTTTTCCCAAATAATAATAATAATAATAATATCATTGGAAGGGATTCAGTGTCACATTATACCCCATGTGAGTCTCTTTGAATGCATGCCCATAACTGTAGAGCATGCAAAGGGCCCATGTTACTTGTTTTGGACATGAAGATTTGTTTGCATGCAAAGGGCCCATGCTATATACTAACCTGCTTATAAATGAAAGTAAGGGAACAGAGATTGCCTGTACAAGCACTACACTACACTACACAAGAGGGGAGATGATAAATGGAAGGAAACAGAGACAAACAATAGTTTCATTTCACTAATTTAATCAAATTGCTCAAACATTACATCCTCCAAATCCTTCTTCCCCTTCATCTTCCCCAATCTCTTTCTTCTTTTTTTTTTTTCAGACAACAACAAAGAATTCAAACCCTCCCTTATGATTCAACCACAATCGGTTTTAGAGGCAGCGACGACGAGATGAGACCACGTATCGAAGAACAAGAACGGAGTTTTAAATAGCGGAAGCACTAGCAATCCAAGCAGTTATTGAGGCTACGACGGACGACGGGCGACGGGACGAAGAAGCGGAATAATGCTTGTTTATGCCGCGGGCTTCTCCCACTTGAGGGGCTTCACCGCCTCCCAGGTGAAGTCGGGGTCGTCCCTCCCGAAATGCCCGTAGGCCGCCGTCTTCAAGAACCTGCCGTTCCCGCCCCTCTTCAGATCGAGATTGATGGTGATCATCCCCGGCCTGAAGTCGAAGCTCTCCTTCACAACCTTGAGGATCTCCTTGTCGGGGATCTTCCCCGTGCCGTAGGTGTCCACGAACACCGAGAGCGGCTCGGGCACGCCGATCGCGTACGACACCTGGACCAGGCACCGCCTCGCGAGCCCATTGGCCACGATGCTCTTCGCGGCCTGGCGGACGATGTAGGCCCCGCTCCTGTCCACCTTGGTG
This sequence comes from Ananas comosus, assembly GCF_001540865.1. Taxonomy (NCBI): domain Eukaryota; kingdom Viridiplantae; phylum Streptophyta; class Magnoliopsida; order Poales; family Bromeliaceae; genus Ananas; species Ananas comosus. The sequence continues at coordinate 11,393,886 of NC_033633.1, read as the reverse complement.
GGGTCCTTGCCCGAGAAGGCGCCGCCGCCGTGGGCGCCCCACCCGCCATAGGTGTCGATGATGATCTTGCGGCCGGTGAGCCCTGCATCGCCGTGGGGTCCGCCGATGACGAAGCGGCCCGATGGGTTGAGGTGGAAGATGGTCTTCTCGTCGAGGTACTTCTCCGGGATCACGGGCTTGATGACGTGCTCCTTGAGGTCGGCGGCAATCTCGTCGTTGGTGACGGTCTCGTCGTGCTGGGTGGAGATGAGCACGGTGTGGACACGGACGGGGACCATGGCGCCGCCATCGTTGCGGTACTCAACGGTGACCTGGATTAGAATACAAATCATCGATACAGCGCCATTCAATACTTGGATTAAGATTACAGCGAGAAAAAAAAAATGATTGTTTCAGATGATAACAAATCAGGAGGTCTAGAGTTCGAATCTTTTTCAAACTTCTAATCATTTGATATCGTTTTATTGATTCCAAATACTATTTCCGGGCTGATGGTCTAAATCAGACTAACACACATGAAGCCATACTGAATATAAAACAGATCAAAAATAGTACAAATCTCGACCTAAACTCGAGAGTTTCCAATTTTCAGAAACTACCTATCCATTTTCTTTATTTCAGTATTTTTAGTCAGAATTTGCAACTTTTTTGACCAAATCTTGATCTGTTTGGCCGAATCTTCTACAAATTTCGGAACACAAATCACTAAGTTTTGACAGAACTTGATGCCGAGGCATTGAAATCAGCAAAATATATAGAAAGGTTAGCTAGTGAAATCAAAACTTTTAAGAACTCTGCTCACCTGGGTCTTGCCGTCGGGGCGAAGCCAGGAGCAGGTGCCGTTCTTGCGGACCTCGGTGAGGCGGGCGCCGAGCTTGGTGGCGAGGACGTGGCTAAGGGGCATAAATTCGGGGGTCTCGTCAGTGGCGTACCCAAACATGTGTCCCTGGTCGCCGGCCCCAATCTCCTCAGGGCGCTTGGTGAAGTGGCCATGGACCCCCTGGGCAATGTCGGGGGACTGCTGCTCGATGTTGACGAGGACGCGGCAGCGGTCGGCGTCGAGGCCGACGTCGTCGGAGGTGAACCCGATCGCGCGGCACGTGTCGCGGACAATCTTCTCATAGTCGACGTCCGCCTTGGTGGTGATCTCGCCGAAGACCATGACCATGTTGGTCTTGGTGCAGGTCTCGCAGGCCACCTTGCTGTCGGGGTCCTGCGCCAGGCACGCGTCCAGGACAGCGTCGGAGATCTGATCGCATAGTTTGTCGGGGTGGCCCTCGTTCACCGACTCCGATGTGAACAAAAACGTGTCCTCCATTGCTTTAATTCTCAAAAAAAAAAAACCTGAAGCAACAGGAATGAATGAATGAATGAATGTGTAGATCAGCACAACTGGATAATTTACAGGGTAAGATGTTAAAGTAGTCACTGTTCTATCCAGAATTCGTAACTAGATCCTTGTACTCTTCACTCAAACACTTCATTTCCTAAATTTTTGTACATTAATTATACTTCTCAAATACTTCAGTTCCTAAATTTTTACATTAATTATGCTTCTCAAATGCTTCAATTCCAAAATTTTTACATATAAAAAGATCTATTTACTACAGAATGCATTATAATCCAATTTGAAGTTAAACTGAAATAAACAAATCATTATTATCATTATTATTATATACATGAAGATACAAAATGATCATTTAGTATTACAAAAAAAAAAACTTTCTTTTCACTACTAGAGACAAAAAACTACTGTGCAGGGACCAAGTCTCACTAGTGGAATAGTACAGGGATAATTCATACATTTCACACTAGAAAACGGGGGGAAAAGAAGAGATGATGTATCATTGCAATTTGGAGAAAAATTAGGGGCAGGAATTAGAACAAAAGAAAGATTTTTACATAACGAATTAGTAGTAAGTTTAATCTTCTACCAAATTTACAAGATCTGATGCTCGATCATTGCCGTCAATGCTAAGAAATGCTTAGATCGAGCACTAGTAGCTAGGATTTTCAAAAGCAAATAGAACATGGAAAACTTTGAACAAAACATCCAGATCCGAACCCTAAACACGCGTCACGGAGCCACTAAACACTCATTTCGATCTAATCGAAAGTAAGCAACATCAAAAAAAAAAAAAAATCACATAAATCACAGTATGAAACCAGATCTACACAAAAAAATAGCACGAAGTTTCGATCCACACAGATCTACACATAAAATAGCACGAAGTTTCGATCCAAATCCTTAGATCTGAGCCCTAAAGCACGGGAACACTCTCCGATCCCATTTTAAAAGCCAAATCGACTCCCATTCCAAACAAAATCGATAAAAACTAATTTAAAACACCCCAAAATTTCATTACCTGAAACCGTAACCCTAGCTCTCCCGTTCCCCTTTAATTCGTCTTCGGCTTCGTCGTCGACCCCGCTCTTGCTCGATCTCCATGCTGCGTCTCCCGAGCCCTATTTATAGGCGCGCAACGGGGACGGGAATTGGATCGGACGGTGGGGATGGAGTCTCATTCGGTGGGGCGTGGGACGCGATCTGGATCGTTTTCGAGTTTTGGTTGGGGCGGGTGGGGGTGTTGGGTGGCGGAGAGGCACCCGCAATTTGGTTCGCTTTGGTTTTTTTTTTTTTTTTTTTTTTTTTTTTTTTTTTTTTGGTACGTGTGTGTGAGGGGAGTAGGTTTTACGGCTATAGCCGGTACGGTTAGATATTTATTATAAATTTATTCATATTATATATATATATATAATATATATATATATATATATATATATTTAAAAAAAAATACAAAAATCTCATGTGGCTTCGTACTTTCTCACTTAGTATCTTATGTTTAATGTGTATCAATTTGCCTTCCTATGGTTTTTTTTATCATATTTTCTTTTTTTTTAAATCAATGAGAAAGTTAAATTAAAGATTACTAAATAAATATTAGATAAATTAAGTAGGTATCTAAAATTTTTTGTATATAATTTGAACATATTAAAAGAAAATTGTCGAAAAACAAAAATAAAACCACATGGAGATAAATTGGTACACTTTAAAACTATAAGGTAATAAATTGAGAAATATGAAAACGGAGGGTTTTGAAGTTTCTCTAAAAAAAAATTTTTTTTATAAATAAATAGAATATGATAAGAAGCTGTGTTAAAAGTACTTGTCGCATCGATTGCCACAGACTAGACAGACCCACGACAATGAAATCCAACAAAATAATCAATCCCCTGCAGTATGTGGATTGTATGGGATTCTGAAAAAATGTCGTTAAGACACTAATAAAAAAATACAATAAAAAAATATTTATTTATTTTTGTATATAATATTAAGTTTCGTATCACGATGAGTGCTTTTACGATATATTTCTACTATTTTATCTGAAAACGCAGAAGTATATTTCCTGTATGCATTTATCCTAACTCTATTTTATCTAATAATATCAGATAGACTCAATACAAAACTAAACCTACATGTATTTTAACTAAAAATAAATAAATATTTTTTAAGAAAATTGAAATAGATTTATATTTAAGAAAATTAAAGGAAATATGTACAGTGATATTGTGTGTATATATATATATATATATAAAGGAAAGAGAGAGAGAGCGGCTCAAATTAAAAATTTTAATGGCCGTGGTGAGCCGGTACAAGTTTAACGGTGTAGAAATATCCAAATCACGTGAATTTTAATTAGAAAATCTTTTTATATATAAAATAAGATCAATATCTTGATCTAAATTTTTAATGTCATATCATCACATTTTGTGAGATTTTTATTTTTCAGCCATTGATTTTGAGGCCTTCGATCGCTAGGCAAATGATATCGAAAATTGCAAAACTTATTTTCTAGGTACTTCAATACTCTAGATCAAGTCTAACGAGCGATCGTCGATTCGAAAGTCCCAATATTAAAAACAACTTAGAAGCACGGAGGCCTCCATGCGTTCCATAACATACTAGCCGCACTCATATATATATATACTATAGTATATTATATATATTAATTTAAGAGACTGTGAGAGTAAGTAGGGATAAGATTTCAGATAAGATTAAAATGTAAAAAATCTTCTTGTAAATACTTCGTATTTTTTATTTTTATTTTCTAATTTTTAAAAATTTATATTAGCTTCCTCAGAATTTTAAGTTAATATATTTAGCTTCTCTCCTTCAAGCTTCCGTCACTATTCCGTCAATTTCTTATAATTTATATTGAAAATATTTTTAAAAATAATAAAAATATATTAAATTTTTTTTTAATAAAATAAGTCATGATAACTTGATTATTTTGCTTGATTATTAATCCCTTATTTCTTAAAATAATGATATTGTTATTATTTTTTTGAAAAAACTTCAAATACCAACCCTATGATTTCACACTTTCTCATTTTAGTATCATGTGGTTTAAAGTGTATCAATTTAGTATTATGTGGTTTCGTTTTCATCTCATTGCTATCGATTCCATTAATTTTTTTCGTTAAATCAGTGACAAAGTTAAAGCTAAAGGATACACCAAAGTAAATATTCAATAAATCTAGACGAAGTATCCAAAGTTTTTTATATATAATTTAATAAAATGTTAATGAAAAAACTGACGAAAAGATAAAAATAAAATCACAGAACAGTAACTCAATACACTTTAAATTATAAAATACTAAAATAAGAAAATACGAAACCACAAAAATGTTATCAGATGTTTACACACCTTGCGCGTGTGCAAAGCATCATGCATAATATATACATGCAGCATTAATTAGCACTAATGCTACTACTACGCCGGCAAAGGTGTAGATGAGCTGTGCAGCACATCTTTTTAGACTTCCATGTGAGCACACCTGATTTGCTGACCAAGCAAAATAAATATTGATTTGGTCAAATACAACTGCATGCATGCACACAAAAAAAATAAATAAAAAATAAAAAATAAAAATAAAAAATTTAAAAAGTGTCACAAAGTGATATGCTCTTTAGTGCTGCCCCCGTATCCAGATCCAGTCCCTCCTCGCACAGATTCTTAGATGTTGTACCATTACTCGTTATTACAAGTATATTACAGTTATAATTATTATATACAAGGCCAAATTCAATATTTATTTTAATATATTTAAGTTCAACTACTGCAGTTGTAACTATACAATGAGGCTCAACCGCAGCACTTAGAATTACGCCGAAATTAGCCGCACTTGAAATTGTAGCACTTGAAAAAAATAATTTTAAACAAAAACAAATTTACGTCCCTAGTAATCTTTTTTTTTTTAAACAAATATTCTTTTTCTGTACAAAGGGTACGTAATCTCACCGCCCTATACATAGAAAAAGATAGAAATTTATAATTACACTTTTTACTCCCATGCAAACAACCAAAATATTTATAGTCGTAGTGCTTTTTTACTATATCCAACCAAATAAGATGTATATAATTATAACTATTGTATTTTTAATATATACATCTTCAACTATATACTGTATTTATAATTACGTCGAACCAACCGACATTTAATTTACATATAATATGATATATAAGATGAGTTTTTATATTAGATCACCTTATTTGGCTGCCTCGAATTTTCAAAAATAAAAATTTTCATTTAGAGTATTTAGTTAATCAAATTTCAAATTTATTCAAAAAAAATTATCCAATTTCATTGAGCCACGTGGCATGAAAGAGCTAGGTCTAATAAAGAATAACATAGCAAGTTTGGAATAAATTAATATATCAAAAAAGTCTTGCTATTTTATTTGTATACAATGTGAAAAACGTACGACAAAATATTTTTATTTCTAAGCTATCAGTTATATTTATTTTTAAAAAATAAATTTAGTTGAAAATGTAAAAAATTATGCTTATTTTGAAATGTCAAATACCAACTATTAAATATTTTATCATTTGCAATAAAAGCAGTCAATACACATAGGGCGTGTTTGGCTCAAAGTCGGAGTTGGAATCCGAATCGGAATCAAAATAAACTGGGATCGGAATTGGAATGACTCATTACCTAATTTTGTTTGGTTCATTACCTGAATCGGAATCAGAATAAATCATTCCCATTATCAGTATTTGGTTCAGGTGGATATAAAAAACGTAATCAAATTAATATACTAACATTATCTTTATAATATATTAATTTAAATTTAAATTAAATATTAAATATTAAAAATTTATATCAAAATTTTGAAATACTGCCAAAATTTAAATCTATTTTTTTAAAAAAAATTAAACTTTGAAATTGAGTGGATAATTCAAAATATGAAACTAAATTTTGATTTATTCAAATTCCAAACTTAAAATTACAATTTAAATTTTAATTTGAATCCATAAATTTAATTTAAGTTTGAAATAAAATTTGAATAAAACTTTATATAAATTAAAATTTAATTCAAATTCAAATTCATAAATTAGATTCGAATACTTGATTAAATTTTAATTTTTAATTAACCTCAAATTAAAATTTAAAATTATATATTTAATTTTTAAATTTTAACTCATATTTTAATTAAAAAGTTGAAAAAAATAAATTTAATCCGAATAAATATTCATTCCGTCCGGATTCAATTCAAAATCCGGCTCCTAAGCCGGCTTAAAAAAAAGATGACCGGGAGGATTCTCATTCCACTCGGAAATTGGCATTAGAATGAAACTCCCGCATACCAAATACTCACAACAAATTCACCGATTCCGATTCCGATTTTATGGTAAAAAGAAGCGAACCAAATATGTCTACAGTATTTGTTGCTTGAAAATTTTAGTTATTCAGGCATCAGAATCAGAAGTTGTTGATATTTGATAGAGCGAGGGGGTCACGACGACAACGACAACGACGGCGACGGGGATGGCATGGAGCATGCAATGTTGGACTAAAAGTTTCAGCTTCTAGTCTGGTGAGCAGACTGCACTTTTTTTATGGCTCATCCATGAAGACTGGAGTATCAGGTTTTTTTTTTTTTTTTGTTATTTGGCAAATAAATCAAAAAAAAAATTTATAAATATTTTTTTATTTTTTAAAATTTTATCTTTTATTTTCTTAAAAATTTTAGAAAAAAATTTATCCGGGTAGGTACGGCGTTAATAAAAATAAAATAATGATCGAATAATCTTTACTTTTTCTATAAAAAAAATAATTTTTAATATATTTTTATTATTTTGAAGATATTTTAAGTATAAATTATAAGGAATGAACGGAATAGTGACGAAACCATAATGGAGAGGGGGCTAAATGTAATAATTTAAAATATTGAGTGGGTAAAATATAAGTTTTTAAAAGTTACAGAAAAAAAGTAAAAAAATAGTATTTATAAAAAATCTGTAATTTAGCCTTTTTTTTTTGTTTTGACAAAATAAGTTCTGTTTTTTTTTTTCCTTTTTTTTTTTGGTGAGGAAATGGTTGTAAGTAGGTTTTATTTACATATGCAGGTGTCTTAGGAAAAAGAAAAAAAGGCATTAAAAGAAGGTTCACAAACCTAAACAAAGAAAAAGTTAAAAAAATTATTCTTTTAATAATAATAATAATAATAAATTTGTCGCGACCTTCGACCTAACAATTATTATTATTATTATTATTATTATTATTATAAAGCTTAGACTCATTATATATGTAAATCTCTAAATAAATAAAATGAGCAAAGACGAAGATAATAAAGAAACGACGAGCAAACACCGACACTGTAATACTCCACAAAAGTCCTAAACTTTTAAGCTTAATCCAACACCAAGCTTAGTTTAGTCAAAGTTACTAAATATATATACGTCGTTTAATTTGGTACTCGCAAATCTTATCAAGTTTTAAAATATAAAAAAAAATATACAATTTTCTATTTTAATACATAAAAAGAAAGCAATAGATTCATCCTAATTATTGAAACTAGAAGATAAAAAGTAAGTTTTTTTTTGTATTTTGAAGTTATACATAATTATATATAAAATATGCGATCAAAATAATTGTTGAATTAATAGCTTCGCTCAAGCAATAAAAAGGGAAAACTTCAAAAACCCCCCTTGTGGTTTCGTACATTCTCACTTTGCTACCCTGTGGTTTAAAACGTATCAATTTGCCCCCCTATGGTTTCGTTTTTATCTTATCAATTTGCCCCCCTATGGTTTCGTTTTTATCTTTTTGTTATCAATTGTATTATTATTTTTTTTTAAAATCAGTGACAAAGTTAAAATTAAAGGATACTAAAGTGACTATTCGATAAATATAGATGGTTATCTGAAGTTTTTTGTATATAATTTAACGAAATATTAACGAAAAAGCTTCCGAAAAGATAAAAATGAAACCACAGGGGGATAAATTGATACGTTTTAAACCACAAGGTAGCAAAGTGAGAATGCACGAAACCACAGGGGGGGTTTTTGAAGTTTTCCCCAATAAAAATTTATTATAAAAATAAAAACTTCACATACCTATTCGCCAAAATGCTAAAGATTTTGGTATTGTACATATTATCTCAAAATTAAAATATATCTAAAATGTATAAAAAATTATTTAATTTATTAAAGTTTGGATATTGTAGCCAAAAGGATCTATATGTATTTTTTCAAAATAAAAAAAGGGAAAATTCTTAATACCCTATGGTTTCGCACTTTTTCACTTTAGTATCATGTGATTTTAAGTATATCAAGTTAGTATCATGTGGTTTCATACTTTCTCACTTTAGTATCCTGCGGTTTCAAGTGTATCAAGTTAGTACCCTGTAATTTTATTTTTATATCAAGCTAGTATTCTGTGGTTTTAATTTTTTTTTTTTATTATTCATTTCGGGATATATAATTTAACAAAATATTAAATCACATGGTACTAAAGTGAGAAAGTTACGAAACCACAGGATACTAACTTGATACACTTGAAATCACAGGGTACTAAAGTGAAAAAGTGCGAAACTACAGAGTATTAACTTGATACACTTGAAATCACATGATAGTAAAGTGACAAAGTGCGAAACTACGAGAAAGATATTTAAAGTTTTTTCTAAAAAAAAATATTAAAATAAATAAGTGGGTGGGGTCACAATCAATGGCCCAATCAATTCCCTGTCCCCAAACAAATAAATGCGACGTGCCCTCAGTACGAAATATTGAGGCGCGAAAAAAAGAAAAAGACGATTTTTTGATTGGTCCACGTGTACCGAAATAGGTCCGTACCAATAATCGTCTTTTTCCGTTCCGAATCTGAAAAAGCAAAATAAAAAAAACCCTAGCTCGAAACCCTAATCTCTCTCCACTCTCTCTCCCTCTCTCTCTCTCTCTTGTGAATTCGAAGCACAATGAAGCAGATCCGACCCTTCAAGGAGATGTTCACCTTCGGTTCGTCATCATTCTCCGCATCTCCCATTCGATTTCGTTTGATTTTCCCCTTTTTTTGGGTTTTTTTGGCTGTAATTTGATGTTTTCCCCTTTTTTGAGTGTTTTTTTTCCTGCAAATGTGAGGTTTATCTCTTTTTTGCTGCAGATTTGAGATTTTTTTTCCCCTTTTGCAGCAAATATGAGATTTTTCCCCCATTTTCTGAGTTTTTTTGAGATTTTTTTTTTCGCTCCGTTTTTGTTGATCTATGTGGGAATCGTTTGATCTGTGGCAGAGGAGCGGGTGAAGGAATCTAAGGACATCATCGCGAAGTATCCCGATCGAGTCCCCGTATGTTAATTTCTCCTCTTTTCTCTCCTAATTTTCCTTTTTTTTGGAAATTATTCTGTAAATTAATTGCTATCTCAAGCGGATTTAATCAATCTTTGCCACATACGATTCAAAGTTGTAATCTTTAGTTGCGATAAAACAAAAAAAAAAAATAGTACTAAGCATTACAAGAGTGTGAAGCACTAATACAAAGTTTCCACACAATGCTAATAATTTCAAGTTGTTTAAAAGCAAAAAAAAAAAAATAAATGATGCTAAGAGTTGTTAGGAAGGTGATTAAATTAAATTTTGCGCAGAATTTTATAAATGTATCAAATTGGTTGAAATGAGCTTCGATGAGATGTGTATTTGCTGTTAAAATGAGCGTTGTTATGGAAAGTCGAGGCCCCTGAATCGTCATATGCTAAGTCCTATTTCACACTTTTGCGGCGTGAATAGGTTCTAAAACACTTTTTACACGATGAAAGATCCAAAAAAAATTTGAAACCACTTTCAATCGTTCGTTCTTTTATACGGTAAAACTGCGGTTACAACTACCATCGTAGAAGCATGTGGCTAAATGCTTCTTCATTGACGTGTTTGTAACTGCATCTTTTATCATCGGAGAAGCATGATGCTCTTAGCCACCACCTTATCAACCAATTCGATATCTTATTAATAGGCATTCACGCGCAACTTTTATCAAAGTTTGGTTTGCTAGATGTGCAATGTACCTCAAAATTTTATATCATTTTCCAATCCTCAGTTAAGGATTGTTTTTAAAGATTTCTTGTTTTCTTTTCTCGAAGGTTATTGTTGAAAGATTTTCGAGGGCTGATCTTCCGGAGATGGAAAAGAAAAGGTACGTTGCTACTTCGAATTGGTAGAACTTATTATCCTCATCTGTTGTCCTGCTGCTTTTGTCGCAATTGCTCCGACCGCTGGCATATCGCTAGTCATTATGTTTCGTGTAGATTACTTAGCTTCTGTGCGCAATGCAGGAAAAAGATGAACGAAATCCATGTACTTATGTTTACTGTTATGGAGTTATGTTACTTGTTCATGTTTGACGATTTAATCAGTTTTCGCTTCCTACGCTATGTTGTAGAGAGAGCTCATGGATCGAGTAATAATTTAGTCATTTGCGTTGCGCTACATTTTTCTCACAAACCAACTAAACTTAGCAAATTACTTCTTACTGTGTAACAATGCAACACCCTATCGCAGATTTCTGGTTCCCCGCGACATGTCGGTCGGCCAGTTCATCCACATCTTAAGCAGCAGGCTACATCTTTCGCCGGGAAAAGCACTTTTTGTGTTTGTGAAGAATACTCTGCCTCAAACAGGTGTGTTCAATTTCCGCTCATGTTATGGATCGGCAAGTTTAGTTCTGATGCATCTTTGGTATCTTGTTCCGCAGCAAGCCTGATGGATTCGATATACGGGATGTACAAAGACGACGACGGTTTCCTCTACATGTGCTACAGCAGCGAGAAAACATTCGGATCAGTCGTATAAACTCGCGTGAATTAGTACTTAGATGGTTGTAAATTCCAGCGTATTATCTCGATATATGCTGAAATTGGATTGTTAAGTTCATGGTTAGTGTTCCGTTGTAGATAAACTCTCCTCCGAGTCGATATATTTATTTGGTTGCGCTGTTCCTGCTTACTCGCTTGCAACTCTTCACTTCTGAAACTCGAAGTTTAGTTCAAAAATAGCTTTCGGATTTCGCTTAATGGATTAATTTGTCGCGGTTCACTCGACTTCGCGGAAAGGCAAATATGTTTGTTGTGAAAATTTGTGTGCAAAGTTATCATTGTTTATTTTGTGTATTTTCGAAAAACTTAGCGGGCCGAATCTCAGCCCGTTAAGTGAAATCCGTTGGGGCCTAACTCGGGCTTTGGCCTTTGGGAACCCAACCGGATTCGAGCCCAATGATAGGCCGGTGTGCACAACAAACGATACGAGCGTCGTATCAGATTTAAGCAAATGGAGCCTGACATGATTCGAACTCGAAATTTAATACTAATAAAATCAATTAGAACAAAAATATATATAATGTTACAGTACTGTGATTTATGTTTTACAACTCTAATGTATAAAATGAAATGTAGGGAGACCCCCCCTCAACTATGAATATAGGCCATTGTGAAATATTTATTTATTTATTTATTTATTGATATCCACTTAATTTATAATTTTTTTATTTGAGTTTTTGTAGTTAATTAAGTTAAAAATTATCGTTGAATTTTATGGCGCAATAAGCTATTATCAGGAGCTAGTTAATCTAGTTTTATTCACATGAAATATTTTAAACTATTGAATTTGATGGAATTATCGTGATTACGCAAATTAAAAAGTGGTTGTGGGGCAATTTCAGAATGAGCTATAACCGAGGGGGTCTCCATAAATTTTACCTTGTCAATTTGAGTTTCTCTCTCCTCTCTCTCTCTCTCTTTCTCTCTCTCCCCGATCGAATCCCGAAGCAAACCCTAGTTCGAATCCACGAGGAGGAGGAGAGAGAGGAGGGGGGAGGGGTGAGAGATGGGATTTGGATTCGCATTGGGAGTATTCGGCGGCTTAATCCTCGCCCACGCCGCCTACGCCACCATCCAGTGTAACCTCCTCCCCCCTCTAAACCCTAATCTTCGGATCGGATCAGTTGGTGCGATTAATCTTTGTTTTCCCCCTTGTTTTGATGTCTAATTTTTGTTTTTGGATCGATTTCGTCGCGTAATAGATCGAGGGATGCTCAAGATCGTGGAGGAAGAGTTCTCGGGGCCTCCCATGAATGTATGTGTGATCCCACTCCTCTCAAAACCCCACCTTTTTCCATAATTTTGAGTTATTATTCTCTTAATATTTCAACAATTTTGCCCCGTTTTTAATATTTGGATAGTTGTGTGATCCTACTGGTCTCAAAATCCCAACTTTTCTCCCCCTAATTTTGGAGTTATTATTATTCTCCAAGTACAAGTATTTCTCTAATTTCGCCTCTTTTTGGATTTGGCTATTTGGGGATTCTCGTCTACTTCCGAAACCAACTTGTCAAAAATCCAAATTTTGTTCTGAATTTCTGAGTCCTCTTTTTTATTTCCTTAATTTTCTACAATTTCGTCCCTTTTTTCGATCTTTCGTAATGGTGGATCTCTGTGTGTTATGTACTGTAGGTGGTGGTGGAGTTGCTTCTAGGGTTAGCCCTTTGCATGTGGGCGGGGCTCGCCGCGCCCACAAAATTCCTCTCCATCCTCCCTGATTCAGATGAAAACAGGTATTCTTTTCTCCTTTTTTTTTTTTTTTTTTCAATTTTAGCTTCTTCTTGTACATGATTAATCAATTCTTGTGTGAAATTATTTAAAAATAGCTTCACTTCTAGTTTGTGGATTGAGGTGGAAGTTGAAGAAGGAAAACTTTTCGAGTTTGCGACCGGGTGTTGTATGATAGTGGTTTTGAGTATTATGTGTTAGTGAGAAGTTATTATCAGTTACTTAGGATGATATTGTGCCGGTTTTAAATTACGTGTAAGCTAGTTGATGAGATCAATGTTACATGGTACCTGTACGGAGAGACATGGTACGCTGGTTTTTTTAGGAACGCAGTACGAGGGGTTCGTTCAGAACGTCAATACAGATCGACTTATATATATATATATATCAATAACTCGTTGTTGTTACTGCATAGTTTTTTTTTTTCATTAAGGTTGGATTTGGTATTCTATCTAGTAAAGCACATTTCTCCAAACTTAAGAAATCAAAACACTTAGGGAGTGCGTTATATGCTTTCGGTATCTCTCCATCCGGTCTCTCTCTTATTCTCACATTGCTTCTCCTTGTTATCTCCATCTTTTCACCATCGACGCGTGGTATCTTCCTAATCATTCTTCTGTCCATCCAATTTCGGAATTACACTTTTTTTTGTTTGAATTTTGGGGTGTTTTGATCCTCTTTTTTTTTTTTTTTTCCTTTCTTCAATTGTCGGATTAAAGCCTCCCATGTGTGAAAACTCGCTGCTAGATCGTTTCCTAGAATTGCCGACGCTAGCAGAGAGTTCTCGGATGCTATGTTCGAACAAATTTTGATGTAGGTTCCGTTGTTCTATATGGCAGCTACTGTACAAAGTGGCTGAGGTTCGCGTTCTCTACTTAAACTGGATCAGAGGACTTTTCCTTACTCTCACGTTCAGACATTCTCTTACGGAATTACAATATGTAACTTGTCTGATTATGCTATTGCCTATTATTAGTATGCTCAATGTTTGCATTCAATAGGATTGAAAATACGAGACAGAGTAGCTCTTGGTCTAAACTCGCCTCATTTTCTGATGTTGCATCTCTTTTTGTGGCATAGAAAGTTTTACTTTCTCTTGTGCTAAGTGCATCGCATATTCAAGTGCGTATTCTCTCGCAAGTGAGTTTGTGTTCTGAACCAGCTTGTATATAATTCTTGCAAAATAATTGCACAAAACACCACAACAACAATTACATATTGTCGGGACAGCCCTTTTGTTCTCTCTCGGAGCAGTATGTTGTAATGAGTGCACAGGAGGTGCCAAATATTGTGGTGCATTTTTGAACTTACATATCTCCATCGACTGTTTTCGGAGGACATGCTATAGTCAAAGCCTAGTCGAGATTTGGCGCTTAATGCCTTTCTCACTGGTGTACTTTGAGTAGATAAAAAGAATCCACATCCCATGTCCAAATGCTTAGAGATGTGCTCTAAAGTAAACCCATTTCCCAAGAAAAAGGCTCACATAGTGATTTCGAGATCGGTATTCCCGACAATACGGCCATCAAAATGCTGCGGAATTAAGTCAGAATTTTATTTCTGCAATACTTGTCGGGAGCCTGCCTGAATTATTTCATTCATACTTGCAATTGTCGGAATATTTGGTTGTATCAATTGATTGAAACTGTATTTGTGTAGAGCTCTCTCTCGCGCTCTTTCGCTAATGAACTGGCAAATGAAATGCAGGATCGTTTCGCTCCCAACGAACCTCGACTTCATGATCTTCAATCACCGCGGCAGAGTGTTTCCTTCATCAGATGCAGAGTTGAAGTTGAAGTCAAAATCGTAAATTTCTTCGTCGCGTCCCCTACCGGCGATTAATCTAGGAAATGCAAGACTCATCGGAGTCGCACTTTTTCACAGAAAAGAACTGCATCCTTAAACCTTTGCTTTGTAATTCTTTACATCTTCAAGAACCAGCATCTCTTTTTCCCTTTTCTTCAAGTCATTGTAGAAGTGTAGATTGATATAATTTGTATGGTTTCCTCCTCTTTTGCTTGTTTCTTTTTGGATAAATTGCACCTCTAGTCCCCAATTTTGGAACTCCTCATTTTTGTTTATTGAATCTTTCCTAGATCCATTGTATCCTATTTCTAGTTTATCAAATGGATCCGGGTCGGTAGAGCTTCTGTTCTGATCCGCTCTAAATGGAGCGACGAGCGAGAACCTAAAATATAGAAAAATATAACTCGTTTCGAATTCGTCCGGATTTTAACATAATTCGTTTCGAATTCGTCCGGATTCGCCAAGAAAATGGAGCGGGAGGCAAGAGACTTTTTCTTCCTTTAATCCATTTTGATCCTTTAAAAAATTGTCTCCGCTTCGCATTATCCTCAATGGAGTGGAAAGTGGAGTTTAAAAATAGAATTAAAATTAATCCGTCCCAAATCCGGAGGTTGGGGCCCTCCCGCCCCATTTGTGTGTGTATATTTGCTAGAGAACAGTATTTTAATATTTTATTTTTAATAGTTTAAATTTATAATCGTGATATTTTAATGAATTTTAGTTAGAAGAAATTAAATGTGACTCGAGCTTGAAAATGATTTAAACTCAAAATTTTCTGCTCCGAAACGGTGATTTCGTTCTTATGCTAAGTTATTTAATAAACGGGTCGAAATATTAAACAAATATTAAACCATTAAAATTCAAGGATTAGTTTCAAAATTCCTAGCAAAACTCCTGAGACAACTTCTAATGATTTATTTTAAACAAATAATAGGTTATGAATAAGATCTAATTTTTGTTCATTGAATCCAAATCCAAACCCAATTGCGAACCCGAATCCGACCCATCCCCATCTGAATTTCAAAAATCTGTTTCACAAAAATAAAGGAAAAAAAGTCTCAACAACCCCTATCCTAAAAAAAAATCTCCTCTTAAAACTCACTCTTTAAAGCTTCGAAATTTAAATCTCTCCCCTCTCCTATATACTTATATATAAAACCCCCCTAAACCCTCTCCTTTAATCCCCTCCCCTCCCCTCTCCTCTCCTCTCATACAAAAAAAAGGGGAAAACAATGGCTTTATTGTTTTATTTTCATATTTTCCTTCTCCTCTCCACATTAATTTCTCCTTCACTATCTCGTTCTCTACATTCGACTACTAATGCTTCTACTCTTACTGCTTCTACGAGAAGCCCAAATGGGGGGCCGATAAGCCCAAGGCGTGGCCCGATAAGATCGGCGGGCGCAAACTACACGAAGGTCTGCGACCCGGCCCGGTTCGCAGCGCTGGGCCTCGACATGGGCCGGTTCGCCTACTGCGACGCCTCGCTCCCGTACCCGGCCCGCGTCGCCGACCTGGTGGGCCGGCTGACGCTGGCCGAGAAGGCGACCGCGCGCGCGGCGCCAGCCGCGTCGGCCTCCCGGGATACGTCTGGTGGAACGAGGCGCTGCACGGCGTCTCCTACGTCGGCCACGGCACCTACTTCGGGGACGTCATCCCCGGCGCCACCAGCTTTCCGAACGTCATCCTCACCGCGGCCGCCTTCAATGAATCTCTCTGGAAGAGAATTGGCCAGGTTCAGTAAACCTATTTTTCTAAAAATTTGAATTACTTTGGCGCCCTTACTATACAACTTTGCATGGATGTATTGCATGGGTGCAGGTGATATCCACAGAGGCAAGGGCAATGTACAACCTGGGCCACACTGGGCTCACATTCTGGAGCCCGAACATCAACGTCGTCCGCGACCCGCGGTGGGGCCGCGTGCTCGAGACCCCCGGCGAGGACCCCTTCCTCGCCGGCCGCTACGCTGTCAACTTCGTTCGCGGCATGCAGGACGTCGAGGGCCTCGACGCCGCCAACAACGACCCCGACTCCCGCCCCCTCAAGGTCTCCACCTGCTGCAAGCACTTCGCCGCCTACGACCTCGACAACTGGTTCGGCGTAACACGGTTCAATTATGACGCCAGGGTATGAACTTATATGTCTCCATTTATAGATCTAACACCATTGAATATACTACTTAAACACTATAACGAACGCCCCAATAGTTCCACATCAGTTCGAAAAATTAATTCTGATTAGAATATATGAGGTCTCGCACTTTAGTAATAATAACTGAACTTAAGCATTCTGGGCCGATGGTTTGGACCAAACGAGTTATTATTGCTAGCAGATCGAATCGTAATGAATACTTTCTGATAAATGTTTTGCAGAATTTCATGAATGATCCTATAAGAATTTTACTACCTGATCTTAATTTAACTATGATTCTGCAAGAATTTCAAATATGATCTGGACTAATTTGTTCTGAAATGATCTGCAGATGCTGTTACTCCTTTTATTTACTAAATGATAAATGATTCTAATGTGTTCATCATATATACACAGAGATTGAGATCATATTAGTTTAGCAATGCAAGTAAAATGATTGAGATTGTAACGTAATTCTTAAAAATGAGCTTCAAAAGGTTACCGAGCGGGACATGATCGAGACGTTCGAACGGCCCTTCGAGATGTGCATAAGGGAAGGTGACGGGAGCAGCATCATGTGCTCGTACAATCTCGTGAACGGCGTCCCGATGTGCGCGAACACTCCGCTCCTGTCGCAGACGGTTCGTGAGAAATGGAACCTTCATGGGTGAGAAGAATCAGCAGCTCCTACTTACTCTTTTCGTTCGCTGTTTCAATAATTTTGGAGGAGAAAATCCTTTTTGACTTTTTCTTTTTCAGATATATTGTGTCCGATTGCGACTCCATCGAAGTGATGCACGATAGTGTAAAGTGGCTCGGTTACACCGAAGAGGAAGCCGTCGCGCAAGTGATGAGAGCTGGTACAAATTTTACAGCAATATTATAAGTTTCAGTTTAATTCTAACATTTCCCAATTGAAACAATAAAAACAACTCACATTTTACCCCAATCAACCTATGAAAAATAGTGAAATCAGAAGAACACATGTAGATTTCGACTTACCTGCAATTTAGCTCATATTGAATTTTTTTGTTGTTTTATATAGGTTTGGATTTGGATTGTGGGATTGGCAATTTGAACTACTACATGAACTACACCGAGTCCGCGGTGAAGCTAGGCAAAATGCGGGAGTCGGACATTGACAACGCGTTGAAGAACCTTTACACGCTCCTGATGAGAGTCGGGTTCTTTGACAACATCCCAGCCTACGAATCCCTCGGAGTGAATGACATCTGCACCAAAGACAACATTGAATTAGCTGCTGATGCTGCGAGGCAAGCTCTTGTTCTCCTAAAGAACGAGGATAACACGCTACCGCTAGACTCGAAGAAGCTCAAGAACATTGCTTTGATTGGGCCACATGCAAACTCCACCACGGCCATGATCGGAAACTATGAAGGTATTTCATCGAGTAAATGACTCCTATATATATTTTGTGAAAAATGGAAAAGGCATAGGTTCGGCCATTGGTTTTTCGTTACACATGCACAGTTCAAAAGTATGACAAAGCATGCAAAAACTATGTTTTAGATATGGGTGTTTGATTACATACCAAAATGAATGCAGGGACGCCATGCCGCTACACCTCGCCATTGGATGCCTTCTCCAAGGATGTTAAAGTCGAGTACGTGCAGGCTTGCGATGCCAAGTGCACGAGCAATAGCCTGTTTGGCCCCGCCATCGAATCCGCCAAGAGTGCGAGCGCCACCATCATACTTGCCGGGTTGGACTTGTCGGTCGAGGCCGAGGGGCAGGACCGGATGGATCTCCTCATCCCAGGGTTCCAAAATGAGCTCATAAACAAGGTGGCGGAGGCTTCAGCAGGCCCGGTCATCCTGGTGATCTTGTCAGGCGGTTGTCTTGATATTTCTTTCGCCCAAAATAACCCTAAGATCGGCGCGATCATTTGGGCTGGATACCCCGGTGCCGAGGGAGGACAAGCCATTGCTGATGTGGTCTTTGGAAGACATAATCCAGGTATATATATACAAATTTCCTAAATAAGCCTTTTTTTCACCTTTCAATGTAATTGTGTAATATATACATGAAATTGTTGCATAGCATATATGAACAAACTATGAACAGAGTGTAAAACAGGAAGTTATTCTCAAATATCCAGCTTCAGAAACATACAATGTAGCACAAAAATACATATATAGATAAATAGTAATGTGTTATGACATCTTTCTTTGTCGATTAAATATAATTTCGGGTTTTTACTATATCATACTATAGTATAAGATTTAAGAATCTTATGTTGTTCCTCTCAATTTGCCTTAGATTTAGTAAGTGTTTCGGTAAATTTTCTTCTATTCTACAAGCATGAGCATGTTTTCAAATTCCAATAGGAGGAAAGCTACCGCTAACTTGGTACAAGAACGACTACGTCGAGCAACTCCCGTTGACATCGATGCAACTTCGACCGATTGATGAGCTTGGCTACCCCGGCAGGACCTACAAGTTCTTTAATGGCACCACCCTCTATCCCTTTGGCCATGGTCTCAGCTACAGCAGCTACACCTACAGCAAAATCCAATCTAAGCCTATCACAATCAGTCTAAACACCACCGAATTCTGCAAGCCGCTCTCCTACAAACCCGGATTCAACGGAACAAATTGCCCGTCTCTTAAGATCGACGACATTCCTTGCGATGAGAAGATTAATTTTGAAGTCGAGGTGACCAACGCAGGCAAGTACGACGGTGATCATGTAGTTCTAGTGTATTCCAAGCCCCCACCGGAGGTGATCGATGCGCCATTGAAGCAATTGGTCGCATACGAGAGGGTGTTCGTGCCGGCCAACGGCAAGGCCGTGGCACATTTTAGTCTCGAAGCTTGCAAGGCATTGGGCTTGGTCGAGAAAACTGCTTATCTGGTTTTGCCGTCCGGAGTTAGCACCATTGTGGTCGGAGAAGGTGATGCAGCAATTTCGTTCCCAGTCGAGGTTAATTTCCAAGTGTCGGTTTAGTTTGCATCAGCTGTGTTTTTGTCCTGTTTTTCCTTCTAAAGTGCCATTCAACGAGAGGTTGAATGCACTATTTAGTTACTTGCATAAGGGAACTTCTGATTCCTTGTTTATGCGACCAATAAATCTTTGGGTGTTCTTTCTCTGCTTTTTTTGCTGGAATTTTGATCACCTTTTAACGTTTGAATATTAGTTCGATTTTCCTATCTATTTTCGAACGATTAAAATAGTATTTGCATAAGGGAAATGTTTGAACCATTTTGAGATTAACACAACATTACAGTTTCCAATAAGCTCATCTAAGCATGCATAACCCTAACATTAAGATGCAGTACAAACCAATACAAGTAAACCTGAAACTCAGAAGGTTAAAATGCACGAAACGAAAAGGAACACATGGATATATATTAATTATTAATAGACTAAAATTGTATTTATACTTACTACACGTTTTTTATGCTAATTAAAGAAATAGGATTCTTACCTACATATTATATTCTTCGAATTCCATCAATCCTTCCAACTCATGCAATACACATATAATCTCCCTACTTTGATCATGAAAACTCTCACCTCCCATGAAGAACTCGTGAACTACTCCATCCACCTCGACGCAGCTGCAGCCCGAGACCTTCGTCACCCGCATGTCGTTCATCTTTGTTCTCACCCTACCGGCATCTTCTAACCGCCCCACATCATTAAATATGTTGGCTAAAAGAACATAAAACCCACTATCTTGAGGGCCCGATTCGATCACTTTCCTCCACACGCGATCGGCCATTTCAACGTCCTTGTGAACTCGACACGCGCTTATTAGAGACTTCCAGATTATCGAATTTGGCTCGACCGGCATTTTCTCCACAAACTCTAACGCTTCTTTTAAAAGCCCCGCGCGCCCTAACATATCGATCATGCATCCATAGTGCCGTAAATTTGCAGTTAGTCGGTAATAATTTGTGAAGAGATCGAACACCGCCTTGCCCTCGCTGATTAGTCCCGAATGGCTACATGCGCTAAGAAGAGCGATAAACGTAATACCATTGGGTATCAATAGAGGATCATTCTCTTGCATCCGCAGGAACAAATCTAGGGCATCTATACCGCGCCCATGGGCCGCGAGACCCAAGATAATGGAATTCCAAGCCGATAACTCCTTTTTGTTAAGGTTTTCGAAGATTCTTATTGCTCCTTCAATGCACCCGCATTTGGAGTACATATCCAAAAGAGCAGAGCCAAGGATTGAGTCGAGTTCTATACCCAATTTTATGACGTACGAATGGATCGATCGACCGCGAAAAAGAGCACCGAGATGAGCAATCGCAGGTAGTACGCTGACGATTGAGACATTATTCGGCTTCACGCCGTTTACTTGCATGCGAATAAAGAGCTCCACGGCCTCCTTGAACCGTAGATTTTTCACATAACCTGAGATCATCGCCGTCCAAGTGATCACTCCCCAATCAGAGACCATGCTATCGAAGATCCTTCGAGCCATTTCCACATCACCACATCTCAAATACCCCGATATCAACGAGTTCCACGCGAAGTGATTCCTCTCAGGCATTGCATCAAACAGCTCTTGCGCGCTATCCATCTTCCCTTTTCTCGCATACCCGTCGACCATAACACTCCAAGAAACGACATTTCTCTCGGCCATTCCGTCGAAAACCTTACGTGCAGAACCCAGATCCCCGATTCGACAAAACCCAACGACCAATTCGTTCTGACAAACAACGTTTGGACTTGAACATTCATCGAGCACGTCGAGCGCGTCGCGACAGGCGCGGCGCTTAGCGTACATTCGGACGAGAGAGCTCTGGACGCGGGGGTCGTAAAAGAGGCCGCTTTTGATGGCTCGCGCGTGGAGTTTGCGGAGGTCGGCGACGGCGGAGGCGGTGCGGAGGGAGGCGAGGAGGGAGGAGGTGGGAGAGGTGATGATTAGGGTTTTGGGGGTTGGTGTTGTTGCTGGGAGGAGTGTATTATGGTGTTGGTGTTGTGGGGAGGGAGAAGGAGAGAGTGGGGGTTGAAGCTGAGGAGGAGTCGGCGCCGCCATTGCCGAATCCCAACGGTTCCCAACGGTCGTAACCGCGTCACACAAGCTAAGTACCATGTGGTATTTAACAAGGCTAAAATAAGTAAATTTTTAAAAAATGGAGGGGTTCAATTGCGAAAGTACCTTCTTTTGTACTTTACTATCATGTATCATTTATCTCCCTACATTAAATAAAAATTACATTATTTTTCTCTTTTTAAAATATGTCTAAAGAACCTAAAATTTTAGTAAAAATGAATTGATATATCACATTATTTCATATCTGAAAATCTATATTATTTGTAATTTAAAAAATTTAAAAAGAAAAGGATGAAAGAAATTTCCTCCTTTGATTTTACTATCAACATTTGAACAATTTTATTTAGTTTATATAATTCTACTGCATTAATTATGATTAGTTTTTTCTTACAAAGTTTTATAGCCAAATTTAATATTTTGTCTTAAATTTTTAAACCCTGTTTGAAATAATAGTAAAGCATGCAAGGGTAATTAACGCAATAATTAATGCACAGAATTAATTTATTTGGCCCATTGTTTTGCACATTATTTTATTAAATTGGCTCCGTGTAACATAGAGTGAGAACATATAATTAAATAATAATCTATTTATTTATATAAATAATATCATATTGCACATATCACAATGATATAGATAGCTATTATTGCAATTGAGCCAAGCAGATTCATAAAATATTAAAGTAAAAAATACAGATGAATGCACAATTCCACAAATTACTTCATTNAAAAAAAAAAAAATACAGAAGCTCATGTGCATAAGTTTATTAATTATTTGCAACAAAAAAAAAACAAAAAATCCAACTAAAATTTACATCCAGAGCACAAAAAGAAACCATTCATGGGTTATATTATACTCTGCAGAGCACACCACGATTAAGCTAAGCTCTCTCCATGGATGTTCTCACCAAATCACTGAGCATGAATAAATAATCACACTAAAACTCGATTTTTCTTCTTTTCTTTTCTTTTTTTTCTACGGTTTGATTCATGCAGCAGACATTATGCAATCAATGGCTTGTTTGCATATTCCCGTCATTGTAGCCTCCGGTCCGTAAACCTGAATCAGATAATGATAATATTAAAAAAGAGCCATTGTTGTAATCTTAAGATCTCGATAAATGGATACAGGCCGATCTAGCGCAGCTAGATCTTCAGAAGAACTTGTTAAGAGTTGTTCGGAGCGGTGAAAGATTTCATACTAAATTGATCTCAGCAGCTCCAAAATGCAGCAGAAGTAGAAGCTTCAAAATTAGAGTATTTGCTTTTGAGGAGACTGGAAGCTCATTTCAGCTTCTTGCCGGAGCAAAAGCTCTAGACATTTTGTTTGCCAAACGCGTGGCTTTTATAACTTCAAAAAGGCATCAAGCTGAAACAGCAGAAGCCGAAAGCAAAAGTTTGGTACCTCGAGGGGAATGCCCAGCTCCGCACCCAGGGTCCGCATTTTCGCCAGCCCCGTCTGGTAATTTGGACCGCCTCTTCGAACGTAAATGTGCATCCTTGCAGCCTTTAACTTAGCTTCCTGTATATAAAGACAAAAGACAAAACACATTAAACAATTTAAGCAATCACTCCTAAAGCCGAAGTTGATTGGGGCAAAAGAAAAACTAGTACTGCTAAAATAACCGATCAACCTTCTCTCTTAGGGCACGAATAATGCCGTTGAAAGTGGCGGCAACATCGGTGAAGTTAGCTATGCCCCCTCCAATGAGAAGGGCTCTCTTTTGACCATCAGGATCGGAAGTCGCGCACTGAACAAATCCCAAAAAGACATAATTCAGGCTCTGCTTACCATGAATATATAAAATAGAAATGAGATTGGAGGGGAGAAAATTCTAATAGATCTTACATCAAGAACTATTCTGGCATATTGCAGAACCTCTTCCTCGTTTGGAGCGCCACTATATTCTGCATAGTTGCCTAGCTCTGATGCGTAGCCCAAATCTCCAACCTGGTAAAAATCATAATAAGAATAACGCACCAAGAAATGTTCGACAAATGCATAGGTTTTCCTTAAGCAGTAGACCGGCAAAAAAGGGTTAGTTGCAAATTTATTTCTATCAAATTTACCATTTGATACTAACTTCAGTTATGTCTTTGGCACTTCAATGTTAACAAATTTTAGTCCCTGAATTCTGATCAGTGTAATATAAATAAGATTTAAGTCCTTTCATTAGTCTCTTGTCCAAAAAAACAGACATCTAGGCCTCATCATTAAAATTCAAGTCTCAACTATTGTCATGTGAGCGGACTCTAACAATGATGCTCAGTGATTAATTAGCAGGACCTATATTTTTCACGTTGAACGAAGTTAGGGGACTAAATTGCAAATTTTGGAGCCTTGCAGACCTATGGAAATCAAGTTCGAACTTCAACAACTAAATTTGCAATTGATCGGGTAAAAAAAAAATTCAGCAGATGCACAGAAACAGATAATAGCGTTGATTGTTCATAAAATAGAAACAGGAGAATGAAGCCAGGCTTACTGTATCAGCATATATGACGCTGGCACCACCACCTGCAACCATGGTCCATATCCGCCCTTTAGGATTCAAAACCGTGAATTTCAGAGATGCACTTGTCTGAAGTAGAAGAGGATAGCATGTTATCGCTACGCTCTATGCAAAGCGTAGTGAAAGCATATATAGTCACGACATTTCATAGTGATTAGCAAACTACAATAAGATACTTATATAGCACCATTACTACAATTGTGAGTGCAAAACAAAAAGAAGAGTTAATCTAGAAGTAGAAGTTAGTTTAAAGTTGCAAGCCAAGTATCCTAAAGATCAATTGGAATTCATGTAAGCAAGAAAAACATGTCTTGTCATTATTATAACATCTCCAAGAATGAAAGGGCGAAATGCAATATGACTTTATGAGTACCCCAGACATGATATTCATTTTCCTTTCACGATTCCTGTTTTAGTTGAATTTTCAAAATCTGCTAACCCATTATATGTGCTGCTTTTTCTTCATCTCGAGCTCTAGACCCATTGCTATTATTTTGAGGTCCTCAAACTAAGATTGCATTGAGGAACCGGCATGCTCCGACTAGTTGTGCATGGTTCAATATATTATTGTGCAAGGCATGCTCACACGAATTCAAACAAAATACACAAATGAGTATAATAGTGAGTTTCTGATTAACCAGGCATATAAAACAGGAGAAAAAAATATTGAGAGTGAAGGCAGTGGAAAGTAAACTTTGATTCGATCTTGGACTTTTAAGGGTTGGTACTCGTAACTTCTAAGAGTTCAACAACTACCCTCAAAAGATATGTAAGAAGCCAATTTAAACATCTCCCATCTCTCTAATTGACAACTATGTTTAGCAAGAGAAAACTAGAGAAGAAACTGGCATCTGAAAGATGAAAATAAAAGCAAATGCAAAATTTTGGTACCTTTTCATCCAATTCATGGATAAAGCTTTCCGCAGGATTCAGGACTCTACCAAAAGGGAGAGGGAACTCTATGTCTCCCCACCTGCATGTCAAATAACAGTAGTCTTAAAAAAATATCCTATACATAAATTATCTAACAATTCAGAAACCTGAGACGTACTTTTTGAAGTTCTTGAAAGCCGCTGTGTCATCCAATTCTCCTCTCATATCCAGTGGGTATGGCTCCCCATTGACCAAGGTAAACGGGTTCATCTCAAGGAATGTGAAGTCCAGGTCTGTGATTGATGCATTGAATCAATCCATACCCAGCATAAGATATCAGAGTTTCAATATATTCATCTCAATTTTAAAACAATGCTTTAAAAGAAAGAATTTAAACAGCATTCTTCTGAAACAGGAAATTTTCTGTTTTCCAATTAATGCAATAAACAATTCTTCCTCTAGAAATCAAAGTGTTAGCACAACTAAAAGAGCAGAAAAATAATCACAAATAGCAGGTTGGCGTAATTTGATTGATGGTATGCATCTGCGAGCATACCTTGGAAAACAGCAAAAACCCCTTTTATGAAGTCCCCAATTTTACCCCTTACCTGAAAATAATATACACCAAGTATGAAAAGTAGAAATACTGAACTAAATCATCTAAACAAGAATTACTCGCATAAGAAAATGAACAGAGACTCGTGGATTGAAATCTATGCACCACAATTATCTCTAGTATGGCAGATGTGGAAACAAAAATAGACTACAAAAGCCGCATATGCAGCTCACCTCCAAGGGGAGTGTTGCGATCAATGGAGCACAGGCCTCCGAAGTCAAGGGCTTCTCTGCGGGGAGAAAAACAGTCTTGACCTTGTCCCAGTTCTCTTCGATCTCGATCCCTCCACACTCCGAGAAACTAATGGTGCAACCAAGCCGCTCAGATACGATCGAAAGATAATATTCTTGATCATGGGGCACAAACGGCTCGACAATGAAGGTGGTAATTGGAGCCTTGCACCCACCCATCTCAACCTGCATGGGATGAAAACCATTGAACCGTGCTCTCGACCAGGGGAAGCTTTTGCATGGAATGGGTCCACCAAGTCAAATGTCGACCAAAACCAGGTAAAATGGAAAACAAACACCTGGATAAGGTACTTTTTTATCGTGCAGTTTTATTATACTTATCTTCGTAACCAGGAAAGAGTCTTCTAAACAAACAAATAGTGCCTCTTTGGCAAAATTCTATAACAGCTTCTCTATCGTTTTTGCAAATGAAAAGTTCAAAGCTTTCTACTTTAGCAACAAGCTAAAACAAGCTTGTGATCTCCAAAATTAGAAGCTCTAGTTTTGAAGCTCGAGCTTCACCCGAAGCAGAATCTGTCGAGGAAATCAATGTAACATAAAACTGCTGTTGCTTCTTTGCGCAACAGTTCTACTCAATCAGCACTTCTACAGCAGAAGCTCCGTCTACTACAACCGCGCCAAAAACGCTATTTGCCCGACCCCGCATATAATCCAAGCAATAATTTCCACTCAAAATCAGTGAATAATGCAACACGAATAAGAAAGAACCACAAATTCACCTCGACGCCGAGCCGCTCCTTCACGAACTGCGCGACCTGCGCCAGATCCAAGTTGAGCGCCACCAGTCCGCTCTTCCCGCGCTTCCCGAACAGCATGTCGGGCTTCACCACCAGCTTCATCGACGAGAGCCACGGCTCCCTGTTCACCAACTCCGTAAAATCCGTCGATTGCGTGACCTTCCACACGACCAACACACCATCATCGTAACCAATAAATCCCCGTAAAAATCCCAACTTTACAACATTCGATCATAAACAACATGCAAATCGAAGCTCGATACCAATCAAACGATATTTCGCCCAAATAAACAAGCTAAAAAAGCGGATTTTAACGGAGAATCGGAAGCCACAGATGTAATCACGATCATCCGAGCCGTGATTAGGGATCTAGGAGCATAAACATGAAAGGAATAGATCGGGAACGAGATTGAGATCGGGATTGGCGGGGGCGGTGCGGAGATGCATGGATGGATCGATCGATACTCACCTGAGCCGATAGGATTTGGAGATCGATCGCGGCGAGGCGCTTGAGGTGCTCCTTGAGGAGGCGCTTCGAATCGTACTCACGGATCTTCTTACGCGCCATGGCTCCTCCTCCGAATCCTCGATCGAATTCGAGCTCTCTCTCTCTCACTCTCTCTCTCTCTCTCTCTCTCTTTGATCTCTCTCTCGAATCTCCGAGAAAGAAGCGAGTTTTGTTGTGACAAAAATGCATGGAGACCCCTCAACTATAGATTCTTTTGAAACGGGCCCCTCAACTACCTTGTTTTCTTATTAGAAACCACTCAAACTCTAATTAATTTAAGATTAATATGTATGAAACATACCTCAACTATTACATATTTTGATCTGCTTATCTAATCTTTTATAATTTTTTTATCTATATTTTTAATTTATTTTATTTTGGCCGGTTGATGATAATGACTTTTTAATTTTAAAATTTAAATATATTATTTATTTTTATAAATTTAATTAGTATATTTTATATAATTTATGTAATTATAAATTTATAAAAAAACTCATCAAATAAGTTAAATCGAATATATTGAAAGATTTGATGGTAAAATTAAAATTTTAAAAAGTTGGGTTGTTCGAATAATCGAATCAGAATATTCCATAGTTCAAATTTGTCAAATTCAATGACTGTATTAGTTACTAACTGTTAATTAATATAGTTGTATTTGTTAGAAAGTAATTAAGATGATCAAATTTGAAAAATTATAAATAAATTTAATAAAACTCTCCAATTTACTAAAGGGGAGGGAGAAAAATTAAATAAATTAATAGGTTAGGTAGTAAATTAATTTTTTTTAAATAAATAGGTAATAGTTAGAGAGTCTTTTTTATATTTTTAGCTAAGGGGCTTGTTCAAGTAGTCGATAATGGAGGGGGTGTCCTTACAATTTTTCTACCGGTTTTGAATATGCGGCCCTGTTGGGTAGAAATTAGATGTACGGTGAGAGAGCGATGGGCGGGATCTGCTGCGTGGAACAAAACATAAAACAGCATGAGTTCACAACTAGGCTATGACGTGGCAATATTCAGTTGGAGCGGGGCCCACTATTCGCACGTGCGACGTGTTGAAAGGGCTTGCATTGGTGTTTGCTGTTCAAGCGGAGTAGCGGTGGGTTTCAGTGGAGTTAGTTGGGTAAGTAGAGCATAATTTAAACACATATACGCCACCAACCCGTTCTCTAATCTCTATCCATTTGGAGGATTTTATTTTGTGGGTTAATTTGGTACATGTCCCTACAAATATAGTAAATAATAAATATATTTATATAAAGTATAACTAATATTTTTAAATATGTCCTTCTGGTTTGTTACTGTTAAATAATTTTTTATATTTTTAATTTTGCCATCACAAATATGTTTTTTTTTAAAAAAAAAGCACAACAGTATAATATAGGAAGGGAAAAATGTCAAAAACTAATCAGGGTTAAGTATTTCATCTATGGTTAACTAAATTTTTTAACGGATTCTAATGATAGGAATATATTTAAAAATATCTAGACTTTTGCAGGAATTGCATATGAAAGTTGAACTTTTTAGGGATATATTTGTTATTCACTATATTTGTAGAGACTTGTATGAAATTAATCTTCTTTCTTCTTTTTTTTTCGCGCCCTAAGCTGCTTTATTTTTAGGATGTGACTAATGAAATCCGTTCCGCCCTGAGACTTAGTTTGGTATTGAGATCTATCTAATGCTATTAGATAAAATAAAGTTGGGGTAAAATCATATTCCTATTATGCAAAACGTAATATTACGTATGAAAACAAATATGATATTTTTTTTTCGTATTTTCTCACCACACGTAACGTAATCTCCCCGCAATCCCAAATCTCAAATGAAGCCTAAGATTGGTCCATATATACTCCAAAAAAGAGTGGAAAGGTAGCATCACTCTTATTTTTATAAGCTTTAAGTCATGTTCTTAGTATCGGATTGCTGACGCTAACTATTAATCTCAAAAACTCAAATTATTACAAAGATATAGCTGATTTACTTATATAGATATAGCGCCCAAAAGTATCGATTGTGACTCAGCTCAACTAGCCTCACATAATTTCGAACATGACTCGATCTAACCGGGTCTCCCGCCATTTTAAATATGATTAGGCCTAACCGGACCTCCTGCTACAAGGCAAAATGTTGGCACCTTTAAGCCATCGCTTAGGAGCCATTGTGGTTTGATGTAATTATAAATATAGTATAGTTCAAAATACATATAGTTAAAAATATATATAAATCTATACGAAGTCACAATATTTTTTGCCACGCACTATGTTACTTTTCATTCTCATAGCTCAACTTTAAATCAAACCACCTTTTTCTTTTCTCAACGCCCAACCTTTCACCTCCCCACTCCTCTAATTACATGTAAGGTGCAACATTTAATTACATGCACCATATTAATATTTTACTAATGAGTGGGCTTTATAATTTTAATCAACTCCCCTTATTCATTAATCTCCCACCCTTTCTCTTTTGTAACCTTTTTACATACACCATAAAAAAACTTTTTGCTACGTAACGTATTACTCTTCATTCTCATAACCCAACTTTAAATCAAACCACATTCTCCTCTTCTCAACACCCAACCCTTACCTCCCCACTCATCTAATTACGTGTAAGATGCAATATTTAATTATATGCACTATATTAATATTTTATCAATAAGTGAGTTCTAGCTATAATTTTATTTTTTTAACAGTTGAATTTAGTCATCCAAATTGATTGTGCTTAACATGGTATAGCTTTCTATATATCAATAAGCTGTAAATATAAATTTTATAAAAATTTTTAAATTTTTCTTCTATTATCTACCCACTGCATTGCGCGTGTCTCAACACTAGTAATAACTTAATTGCATATATTTTAGTTGATTGGATATAGTAGAAGTACAGCAAGTATTAATATTTTATTTGGTTATGTATAGTTGGCCCCCTATTTAGAAAATATATATATTTTATATTTAGAAGATTATTGGAAAGGTTAGCTTATTTTTATTTATTGTAACTGTTTTCAATTGCGGCAGTTGGAACTGCAGTAAATTTGGGTATATTTGTAACTTCAATATTTGTGCCTCCTTGTAACAGTTTTAACTGCAACAACTAGATTCAAATATATAAAACTAAATGACTGATTTGAATTTGCATACAATTACAACTGTAGTGCAATTATAATTACTTGAAAGTAAATAACTCTTAATAAATGAAACAGCTAACGTGCTATCTTTTTTCTTAAAAAAAAATAGTGAGATAGTTATTGGATCCTCGTAATTTTTGTTTAGAATTTATCATTGGACTTTCAATTAATTTTTTTAGATTTATCTTCACAAGAATTATATGAAGTAAACAAACTAACATGTGAAGATAAATCTTTGAAGTTAAAATTCCGCAGACCAACACAAATTAAACAAAATGAATGGTTGGATGGTAAATTCCAAATTTTGAAATGTTGGATAGCTGAACAAAAACAATCCATAGTTCAGATAAATAAATTCTATACGCTTTTACTTTAAAGCGATTTGCCAGATAGACATTTAATATGTTTTGCTACAAAGAATACTCAAACAATGCTTTGGCCGATGGGCTGTTTGGAAGCAAAAAATGAGAGCGCGAGAAATTTGTGAGTTTCGCAAACTCGATTTCACCCGTCGTCCTATCAATGTCGAGGAGCTCTGATCCCTGCACAATTATGAGTGGGAGTAAGGGTGATTTTGTGGCTTTCGTGCCAAAACAAATGCTGATGTCGACGGCTTTTCGAAATCTTGTCGTGTGTCCAACTTCGGATATCTTAAACCTAAAAATAATAATAATAATAATAATAGTACTAATCCCCAAAACAATGTTTGGTCCACATCTGACGTGACGTGGTAGACCAAATCCAGCCAACAATTTCCACTCACTTTCCCGCCCTTTTTTTTTCTGGTGGTAATTTTGGGAACAAATAAATAAAAAAATTAAAGTAAATTCCACTCGCATTTCCTGCTCCCTCCCAAAATTAGGGTTTTTGCGACCTCGGAGACGATCGAGGCGACATGGTAACCCTAATCCCCGACGTCTCCCGCCTCCTCGCCGACACCCTGAGCACGGAGAAGTCCACCGTCGATTCCGCCACCGAGGGACTCGATCGCCTCTCCCGCGTCCCCCTTTTCCCCCTTTCCCTCCTTGCCGTAGCAACGGGTTGGTTCTCTTTCACTTTCTCTCTCTCATGACTAGGGTTTTGGCTCAGATCCTCCTATTCGTGTGCATAAGCTGCAGTTGATGCATTTTTTTGGCAACTAAGTAGCAAATCTGGTTTAAGTCGCTTGAGTTGGTGCTTATTTCGGTATATTGCTGTTTTTGGGATAAATTTTTAAGCAAAGGTTGTAGCTTTTTAAGCTTACTCAGTGTCATCCTTCGATTTTTGCGCATTAGCTTGTATTTGATGCATTTTTCATCAATAAATAAGCAAATCTGGTTTTGAGCGCTTGATTTGTTGCTTCTTCTGCTATTGCTGTTTCTGGGATCAAGTTTTAAGCGAAGGTTGTAGCTGTTTAAGCTCACTTACTTTGATCCTTGCGCACTAGCATATATTTGATGCATTTTTCATCTGTTAAGTAGTACATCTGGTTTTGGGCGCTTGATCGATGTATTGCTTTTTTTTTTTTTTTGCTCCAATTTTAAAGCGAAAGTTGCAGTTTTTAAGCTCATTAAGTTTTTTACATGTTAAATTGTACGCTGTTGTACATAGAAAGTAAAAAAAGAAAAAAAAAAAAACCAGTTTTTCTATTGAATTAGAGTTTTATGTTACTATAGGGGGTGAGAGTCATGGCCGAAGAGTTGCTGCGGCAACTTATTTGAAGAATTTTACCAGACGTCGTATGGACAAGGTACCTTCATCTCCCGAACTTCACAGGGAGTTCCGGAATCAGCTTGCTCAAGCCTTACTACAAACGGAACCTGCGATTCTCAAAGTCTTGGTTGAAGCTGTATGTATCTGTTTTTTAAGCTGGTCATGCCTTGCTGAATAATATTCAGTAACAGCCGTGCTGAACTTTTATGGGTCTATCGCCATTCCATTTTACTCAAAGAGAAAAGAAAAAGAAAAACTATGCAAAACTGTATTCTTTTTCTCTTTTGAAGTTGGAAATGCTCTAATTTTTAGAACAAAAAGTTGGCGATGCTGTTACTAAGAAGTGGCACTTGTAAAAAAAAGTAGTTTTATAAGAATCTCTTTTGGGTAGCTTCCAGAGAAAAGGAAATTGAAAGAAAGGAAGTTTGCTTTGGGCTAATATGTTGATTTCAAAATTTGAACATAAAGGAGAAAATCTCTATCAAGTGACAGAAACATTACTCCCTTTCTCAGTCTATTCTCTCCTTCTTGCTGTTCATTTTCAAGTAGCACTACACTTTTGCATCTCATCGGCACAGCTGCCTCAGAGAATTTGTTTGTCTGCATTGCTCCACCACACTCAGTGCTACCAAAATCATCCTTCGCTTGAGAGGTTGTTCATTAACGACTCTCTCATTTTCTTGTGGTTCACAGTTCCGTTTGGTCATATCCAAGGACTTTGTGAAGGAGAATTCATGGCCTGAACTTGTTCCTGAGTTAAAATTAGTAATTCAGAATAGTAATCTTATTAGTCAGAGTGAACATTCTCAGTGGAATACTGTAAATGCGCTTACAGTGCTGCAGACAATTATTAGACCCTTCCAGGTATGTTTTGCATACTTTTTATAATCAATTATTAATTTATAATATAAATGATAGTTCTAAGAAGTGCATAAAGACATGAGAAGGATTTTACTTTTTCTTTAATTCTTTACTTTCATGCTTACTTGTAACTTTATTGTTGTAAGAGAGCATGTACACAGGATTATACCTAAGATTTTAGGATTACCTTGCTTGACAACTTTGTTATTTTATAGTACTTTCTGAATCCAAAATTGCCGAAGGAACCTGTGCCACCACAATTGGAGCTAATAGCAACAGACATTCTTGCTCCTCTGCAAGTGACATTCCATCACTTTGTTGATAAGGTTTCATGCTAGTAAGCTCTTTATCTCTTTTATATTTGCTGAAGATATGTCGATTTCCTGCTGACAGTTATGTATGTTTACATAATAGGCTTTATCATTTGAAGACAAGTTACAAGTGGAATATGACCAAATCCTTCTTATCATATGCAAGTGCATGTATTTTGCTGTACGTCCTTTTGTTGTTGCTTTGTAAATTCCTTTATTGCTATTTATATGCATATGAGCTGGAGGCTTTGTTGACATTCATATTGATTGCATAGTGCATGTCGGAGACATTATTGCAGCAGCGCAGCATACTTTTCCAGCACGGCATACACACACACACACACATATGACCTCTATTACCTGTTTATTGGTATTTCAAGTCGGCACAGAAATGTATCAAATGAAATACCTGTTATTGTTTTGTTAAAAACATTATCTTCGGGATTATGTTGCTTACATCATAATTGTATTAACTTATAGGTGAGATCATACATGCCATCTGCATTAATCCCGATTTTGCCACCTTTTTGCCATGACCTGTTCCGCATAATGAATTCATTGAGTTTAAATGGTGCTTCTTCGGATGATGGGTATGTCATGAGGCTAAAGACTGCAAAGAGAAGTTTAATAATTTTTTGCAGCTTGGTCACTCGTCACAGGAAGCACGCTGACAAGTATGTGTTTTCTTTCTTGCGTTTTTTGGATTAGCATTTGTTTATATATTTACTTTGAAATATTTTTCTTTCAGGCTGATGCCGAGCATTGTTGATTGTGCTCTCAAAATAGCCAAGCAAAGTGCTAATATAAGTGTAAGTCTGTAATGATGTTGTGTTGGTTTAAGTGAGCTCTGTGATTCGCAAATAATATACTTTAAAATGTCTCACCAACTTAGCAGTCAAGTTTCTGTCTATTTCTAAATGTGTACTGAGGCATCCATCAAGCAAGCATATGTACACTCTCCATTTCTTGCCTGCAGTTTCATACATGATATGTTAAATCTTTATGATAAGCAGCAGGAATATATAATAATAGGATTGTAATATACTGTTATTGTAATGACATTTTATACACCAGTGATAGGCATGTAAACTGGCACAAGAAAGGGGAAAATAAAATACATACAATTGTTATATTAGAAGGATGGTGAGACAATAAAAATGTCCAAACATCTCTAATCAAAACAGAATTTCTGTAGAAACTCCATCTTGGCCAAACAGTCCTTTTGTGTAATGGATGTATATACATTTGTATACCGATAAACATGTGATGAAATGTGAATTACTAGGTATAGGTTATATTTTAACATATACTGAATGGAGTTTTCAATTTAGTTTACACATATCTATCTTTATTTGGATATTTTGTCTCCTTTGCATTAGATTTTGGTTTATGTGAGATTCTAAGATGTTAAATGAAATGCAGAAACTCGATTCTCTGTCGGAGCGGATCGTTTCTTTGGCGTTTGATGTGATTTCACATGTTCTAGAAACAGGACCCGTAAGTTCTTCCATGATTCACGTGTTAATTGGTTTAATGTTTTGGTTTCTTTTAGTGAAGTACTACTGCTCCAATCAAATATGTTTAGCTGAAAGCTATTTCTGTATTGCTTTGAATCAAAGACGAGCTTTCAAGTTTTTGTCGTCTTCAGCAGTTATTATACTAAAGATTTTCAATTGGTTTTGTTGATTACATCTCTTGCTACTGCATTTGAGGTCAATTAACTACAAATTATTGTCAAGTAGTTCTTTGTTGTAAATGTTTTAAACAGCTTCATTGTAAAATGTGCTTCTGAACTTCTTTTCTCCGATTTCAGATCTTTTAATGTTTTTGACTGTAAGGAACTTTTATATTTCAAAACTTGTTTTCAGTACCATAGCTACCAATGTTCTTTACAGGGGTGGAGACTTGTTTCATCCCATTTTTCTTCACTTTTGGATTCAGCAATCTTCCCAGCATTAACATTGAATCAGAAGGTAAACTCTTGTGATTTTGCTGTGCTTGCTTCATATTTGTTATGCAGTGTTTCTGTTATGTATTTTCAACATCAATTATTGGCTGTCACTATTGCCTCTTTCATAAGGTAGCTAAAGTTGGAGTTATACCAATATAAACTTGTAGTCTTCTTTGTATCATAGGGTCAGTTTGTTTTTATCATTACAGTGAACATGATATGAGGTTTTTTAAAGTTGAGTTGTCGTCGTTAATGGTTTCATTAATCTAATTTGATATCTCCTTAGTATTTGTTAAATATTCTCTCTTTTTTTTTTGGTCTAAAGGGAACTTCCTGGGTATGGTTGATTGAAAGCTGAATTATTCCTTTTTTTCCTTATCAATTTGTTGCCGATTTTTTTTTTATTCAATTCTTGAGAATGTTCATTACCTATTGATAATGTGAGTTCACTTTCCATGAAGCACTGATAGTCAATGTCATCATGGTTATTTAAATGGACGCCAATCTTATATATAGCTTGCAATCTATTATATTCGATTCACAATTCATTAGTCTCCATGCAGAATACCCTTCAAATTAAATGCACATTGGGCACTGCATAGCATGACAACTTTTTTGTCGTGCATTTGAACTAATACTCCTGTTTGTTTGTTTGAAGGATATATCAGAGTGGGAAGAAGATCATGATGAGTACATGAGGAAGAACCTCCCATCTGAGCTTGTACAGTGAATATATTTTTGCCTTATCCTTTTTTTGCAAAATGCTTGTCACGATGCAGATTCATTTCCATTACAGGATGAAATTTCAGGATGGGCTGAGGATCTGTTTACCGCTAGGAAAAGTGCTATTAATTTGCTCGGTGTTATTGCACTATCAAAGGTTAAGCTTTGTGCTGATTTTTTCTTATCAATTTATAATTGCTTTGAACTATTTCTTTAGCTAACCTTGTCGTAGTTTACAGGGTCCGCCTGTTGTATCAGCAGTTTCTAAACGTAAGAAAGGCGATAAAAGTAAAGGAAAACAACAGCAGAGCTCCATTGGGGAGTTATTAGTTATTCCATTCTTGTCTAAGTTTCCTATACCCTCTGATGGGGAAGATATTTCGTCGAAGACGGTGCAAGAGTAAGCTTATATCAAATCAGAATATTGAAAAATATCTCGAGTTATTTTTATTCAGCTGTTGGCAGAATAAGGAGGGATAATTTAATTTATACTCTTCTTCTCTCCAACCATAGAATGCATAAGAGAATGACATTAAGATTTACACTTTTCTTTTGTGTTGGGCAAATTTCGCAATTCAAACATCACGTTATTCGTGAATGCTATTCTTCTCACTCACAAAAGTTGTTGTTGTACTTTTTGGCAGTTACTATGGTGTTCTAATGGCATACGGAGGTCTCCAAGACGTAAGATGATGTTTTTATTTTACCTGTGCATCATACATATCCAAACCATTTTTAATAGACTCGGAAGGTAAATAACATTTAAGAACTTCTCTTGCAGTTCTTGAGGGAGAGAAGTTCAGATTACACCACTACTTTGGTTCGGATTCGGGTTCTTCCATTGTATTCATTACATCAATGCGCGCCCTATCTGATTGCCTCAGCAAACTGGATACTGGGAGAGCTAGTGTCATGCCTCCCAGAGGTACTCTTTTTCTGCCTCGTTTTCAATATATGGTTATACATATCAAGATCTGGAAACAATATCGATAATTTTGCCAGATAAATTGGCGTCTTCTTTCTCTCTCTCTCTCTGGGTACTGCAAGCTTGTACAAGCATTTTTAGGAAGTGTTACATTAGGTGTTCAGCGTGGAGTAATGCTGGGTAGCATTTCATTATATTGTATGCACTATGTACAATGCAATATAAAATGCTTACTTGCTTCTTAATACGACTATTATTTTGTTGTAGGCTATGAGTGCAGATATTTATAACTCATTGACTAAGGCATTGTCCACGCCAGACATTGGCGATATTAGTTGTTATCCTGTTCGTGCGTCTGCTGCAGGGGCCATTTCAGAACTTCTTGAAGTAAGGATGGTGCAGTGTGCTTTTTATATTTGCTGAAAGAATCTCTCTTCGTAATGCTTGTTTACGTTTCTTTTGGCAGAATGATTATTTTCCACCCGATTGGCTCTCTCTTTTGGGAGTCCTGGTTAACCGAATTGGCGAGGGAGATGAAAATGAGTCCTCTCTTCTATTCCACCTTCTTGGTGCAATAGTCAAATCTGGAGAAGAGAAGGTTGCAGCTCATATTCCTGACATCATAACCAGTATTGCCGGTGCTATTTCGAAGCAACTCCCCCCTATTCCAGAACCATGGCCTCAGGTTATTTCAACTGCTTTTTGCTCAACTTTGTTAGTTTTCACGTCAGCTTCTCATCTTTTCTTTGACTATGATTTGTCTAAGAATCACAAGCTTCTCGTTCTAGGTAGTTGAGCGGGGTTTTGCTGCTTTAACAGTGATGGCCCAAGCTTTGGAGGATTCTATGCCTTCTGATGAAACCAAGCAACAAGAGAAAAGGAAATGGCAATCTGATCAGGCTGCAGTGGCTAGGATAGTTTCAGCACTACTGCAAAAGGGTTGGTTGACGCCTGTGGGATTTACGGTATGTTTATTCTGTTACTTTCTATTGCAATTTTTCGGTTGACACACCCCATGCATCACATCAGCCCGTGCAGCAATTATCGATCTTCCCTCCATCACTTCTCATATTTTAAATGCAACCATAAAGAGAAAATAACTTCTAAATCAAAAAAAGGCTTCGACTAGCACAGTGATGGGGATTGAAGTATTGGATGGAATAGAGGGCAAGTCACTGGGTGCTGCATGGGTTATGTGGTGATCTGCTTACAGGCAGTAATTATTGCCTGCATGGCTGATGTGGTTTACTTATCATGTAGGCTTTAACTCTCTATTTAGCATAGACGTAAATTAGTCTAGCCATAGGGTTTCTTATATTCTGGAGCTTTCTGAATGATTTCTGCATTTAAAGGATGGTGTTCAGGGAGCCACAGTTTCTGCTGCATTACCACCTCCGTCGTGTATAAATGATTGCTCTGCACTACTCGGATTTATCATGCGGTCGGTCGCCACACCGGATGAAGTTAGGGATTTGAAACTTGCTGAGCTAATATCTGTGTGGGCTTATCTTGTTGCCGATTGGCATTCTTGGGAAGAGATGGAGGACCAGGCAATATTTATTGCAATTAAGGAAGCAATTGATTTTCATCAAAGACTCGACTCAGGTGGTTTCTTTATGAGAAGGACCCCATCTTGGATTTTAAATGGGTCGACAAGTTCTATCGTTGAGTGTGTTTCTGCTTTTGTTACCGAGGCCATTACAGCTTATCCATCTGCAATGTGGAGAGCTTGCTCATGTGTTCATGTCTTATTGAATATTCCAAATTTTGCATCTGATACTGAAGTGGTAAAAAGGAAAATATCGCTAGGGTTTGCACACTCAGCTTTCTCTCGTTTCAAGGATATATCAAATAAACCAAGCGGTCTATGGAAACCTCTTTTGCTAGCTATTTCATCGTGTTATATATCTTATCCGGAAATCATCGAGCAAGCCTTATCGGAGAATGAAGATAATGGCTTCGCAATTTGGGCATCGGGATTAGCAAGGATTTCAAGTAACTCTTTTGATCCCGGTTTGTCATCTGAATCAGAGATTAGGTTAGCTGGTAAGCTTCCTTTATGAACTAATTTTTCATATTATATTATTCTCTCACTAATTAATTTGTCTTCCCAGACATTACTATTTTTTTTTTTATAAGTTGATGTAAAGATTTTGCATTGGGTTGGGGCGTTATGTAGTGCTGACTTTAACAAAGGGGGTTGAGCGACTTTTGGCCCGCTCAGAAAGTGGGAGTACGGTTTTGCGGGATTGTTTAGTGTCATTAATGGAGGCTTGCATACATCTGAAAGAAGTTCAACAGGAGGAAGAAAATGATGATGATGATGATGGCGACGATGCAGAAGATACAGGTGATGAAGCTTCAGAAGATGAGATTGATGATGAAGAGGTAGCAAGTGCTTGATCTTTGTACCTTCATGTTTAATATTTGTTTGGTCATGAATTACCTTTTTAGTTCCTATTATTGGTCCAACATTCTTAACCTTGATTTTTCACGGGTAAATTGCATCAAGGGTCCTTTTCCCGCCTAATCAGCTACTTTTGGACCACCATATAGTTATTATGTGGGCATTGCCATCCAATGTATACTAGGAATCTAATTGCAAGGCTAAGTTTGCAGAATACAAAATTTGGGGACCTAGTAAGCCGAACCTTCCGAAAAAGATTTGGGACCCTTGATGCAGTCAACCAATTTATAATCCTGTAGTACAGTGGCTAATGATGTTCGCTCTGTTGCCAAAATGCGCTAACGAAGTTAATTCCTTTCCCTCCTGCTTTTTACCCCCATAACTGCATATTTCATTGATTCGTCAGGATTCCGAGGACGATGTGCGTGAGGAGACTGAAGAGGAATTCTTGCATAGATACGCAGCAGCAGCTGATGAGCTGACCGAGATGGTTGATGAAGGAGACATAGAAGATGAAGCACAAGATATTGAATTGGGTAAGCCCCTTCTATCATCTCCGTAGGTTTTAGTGGAGAAAAGAAAACTATCCATGATGTTTTCATGTAGAAATTCTCATGGAAAGTTCATGCCTAGTACTTTGCTTTCCTCTTCAGTACTCGATTTATACAAAGCAAACATGTTTTGATTCTCTCGTCCATCTTTAAGAACGAGGAGAATGCTCCTGTCAAATTAGCTTAATATTATTTAGTAATCGGTGTTGTTGAGATTTATTACTTGTTTTTTATTCTTTGATGCAGGATCCTTGGGTGAAGTAGACGTAGAAAAAGTTGTGTTCTCTCTAATAAGCCATCACCAAAACCTTCTACAGCTACAAACACTACCACCCAGCCTTGTCCAAAGTATCCTCGGCGCATTCCCCGAATTCGAGCAATTCTTTCGTGTTTCATGTTGAGAAATTTTAAAAGAGGTGGCCACACAACAAATGCCTATCTTCGTTTTTTTTGCCCCATTCTTTGAACCCCTCTTTTTGAACCTTTCTTTTTTTTGATTCATGTAGAGTATCTATCTTAAATGGCTGTTGTAATTGTTCTCAGTAGCTAAATTATGCAGGTGATAATTATAAACTTTTGCCTTTGTATGGTGTGATTGATTGTAGTTTGTTTCTTCTGTTTTTTTTTAGGTATTTTTTTTCCCCTGTTGATTGGGTTTGTAAGTTTAGTAACATTGCTACTGTTGAAGTTTGTGTTACATGTAATTCTCTTTCATCTGCTATAATCTGTGACAACTCCATGAAAATTGTCCAAAAAGAACACCCCATGAAGTAATTTATCATATCCTTTGTAGTTTCAATTGTTACAATTTAGAATCTGAAATTTGTTCTATGTTACAGTTAAGTACTTACGCCTAGTTCGTTAATGTAGTGACTAAAAGTATTTTTAAACTTTGTGAGACTCAAAAAACTTAAGCATGTAATCATATTCTGTTCCGACGATTGTTGCTGTTATGATTTATAGTATCAGAGAGGAGAAAAGATAAAAAGCACTTTTAGATTTTTTTTTATTTTTTTACCGTATAAATGTAGTGCTTTTAGCTACCGCATTATTAATCATTCAAGAAAGTACCACAACAGAGATTTGCAATAGAAACATACAATTCAACAAACAATTTCACACAACTGCGGCTAACCATTCACCGCCCTACAATCCTTCCTCACCTCTCCTTCCTCTCCAGTGAGCACTTCTATGGATCCCATCCTCACCATCGCCGCCGCGAACTCCTCCTTCCACCGCCACGGCTCCGCGGCATGCACTGCCACCAGCGCCGCTGTCACCGGGCCGCTGACCAGCGCCTGGTCCGACCCCAGCAGCCCCCTCCCAGCCATCAGGTTCATGTAGTACCTCACGTCCAGCCGGTCTGACGCTTTCGAGTCCAGCGGCACAGTGGGGTCGGTCCGTGCCGTGTCAGTCCCCGACGACGGGGGACAATTCGCCTTCAGAAGGCTCGCGAAGCTCCGGTCCAATGCGGGGTCTTGCGCGTGCGTGGCGTTGAAGCCGTAGAGCCGGTGGGCGAAGGACGAGCAATGCGAGACGCCGACGGAGTGTGCGCCGGAGAGCGCCACTAGGTGTTCGACGGCGAGCCCCTTAGAGGAGAAGATTTGGATGAGCTGGTCAAGAGTGGAGTTTGGGAGGGGGAGGTTTGGGAGGACTTCGGATTCTCGGGAGACTGCGCCGTCGCGGCGGCCCGCGGGGACGGCGTACTCGGGGCCACCAGCCAGGCAGGCGCTGTCGCGGGCCGCGAAGGCGATAATGTCGGCACAGGAGACGGTCTGCGGGCAGTGGGACTCGAGCCGGGCCTTAGCTTCGTCGACTACTTCGTAGCCGCGGAGGCTCGGGGTGTTGGCGGGGCTCAGCTTTTCCGTCCGGTTCGTTGCGGTCGGGTCGAGAAGGATAGACGCATCGCAGCCCTGCCGATCACGCGGCACGCAGTTCCAGTTAGTTATTAAACAAAATCACTTTGACAGCTTTTTGCTGCAGCAAAAGCAGAATATCTGAGTTTCGGTAATGCCTCTTTCTGAGCAATACTGTTCGAAGAAGCATTAGTTTTGAATTCGCTCGACTTAAAAAGCAATTCATACTCATTCTACATCGAAATAGAGATAAAATTCAAAAGCAATAAACGCGCGCAAGTCGATCGGAAGAGAGAAAGTAGAAGCTGATCTATGTTACCCTAACAAAGCAGTCATGGAAGTGCATCCTTATCAGCGCGGGGGCCAAACCGCGATCCCTGTCCACCGCTCTCGTCACCGTCCGCCTGACGATCTTCTCCGCCATCGGGCACGTCAGGCGGTAGTAATCGACTTCTAATGCCGCCACCGTCGGCGAAAACAGCTGGTGTACAACAAGAAAGAGTGTGATCACAAACCATAGTGCATGAACATGATACTTATGCATCATTTTAGAGAGAGAGAGAGAGATATATATATATAAATACATATGTTATGAGAGGATG
The DNA here is from genome assembly GCF_001540865.1 of Ananas comosus. Lineage (NCBI taxonomy): Eukaryota > Viridiplantae > Streptophyta > Magnoliopsida > Poales > Bromeliaceae > Ananas > Ananas comosus. The sequence goes on along the minus strand of NC_033633.1, from coordinate 11,351,531 downwards.
AAGAGAGTTGAAGTGGAATTTATAAGAATCAATTTGGTGATGAATGGATTGTAAGCAACTGTTGAAATTGATTGGGTGAATTTCATTTATTGACTAGTTCATGCATTGTGGGGATTGAGTGGGCAGTGAATGTTTCTTAAACTTCTTTGTTATGGGTGAGACAAAGTTTATGGGGGGTTGGGAAAAAAAAGTGAATGCTTTGTATTGTTTGGATTGATCATGTTTTCTCAATTGAAAGACCAAGTCATTGTTTGTAACTTTGTTTTATTTTAAAGTTTGAGTTGAGCAAATTGAACCCTCTTTTCCAAATCTTGGTTTTAAAGTATAAATTGACGAGAGTAAGGGTTCTACCCTAGGGCCAGCTCGTGTTCGGCTCGAAATTGAGACCAGTTGGGATAATCCAGCTCCAGCTCATTTTAGGTTTGAAATTAATTGTAGCTTGTACGAAACGGCTTGAATAAAACTTCAATGAAATGTTAATACTAACTATAACTAGATAACATTTTTCGAAGTACAATACGAGTGCAGATTCTTTGCAAATCCGAGGTGCTGATCCTACATTTCATCTGAAATGTAGGTGCAAATCAAATGTTGATGGTGATCTTGAGCTTTGCCGAGCAATGAGGATAGATGTGCGAGGTTTTATGCGCTCCGGATATGCAAAGAATCTGTACTCGTAGTGTCGAATTCAAACGCAAGTTAAGCAAGAAAATGATTCTACTCTTTGCGATTCTCTCAATCCAAAGGAAGCATAACTCGAACTTCACGATATACAAGTCTTAAGTTCGGTGTTCATCGCCAACGAAATGAAAAATTCGCCATTATTGTGTTCAAGAAAAGCTGTTTGTTTTCTCCCTTTCTAAAAGTTGTGGATGATTCTAAGCACGGAGTTAGATTACCAATTCCCAGAAGTTCTTGTTTTTGGGGGGGTATTCACACACAATGAAAACAATTTTCGACCAACGACAACACTGCGACGAGGAAAAGCACCACATCTTCAAAACCCTACAATTTCGAGCTCGCCGTAGTTCTCGCGAGACCAAGGCCTATTTCGATGATGCTGTTCTAACAGAACTTAGTTTTACACTTTCAGAAGTATTTTTCGATCTGTCCATCGTTCATGCTAGAAATATAAAATTGCAGCGACAACCGCCGCAATTTTACAGCAGAAGCAAAGAGATTGAAAATGCTTCTGGACTTTTTTTTTTTGACTCTTCCGAAAGTATAAAATTAAATGCTTTTAGGAACACATTATCAACTAGTCCTCATACAACAACAACAGCAACAGCAACAGCAACAGCAAAAACAAAAACTTTCGAAATTCCAACTCCAAATAATGCACAAGCAAAGGAATTCAAACCACCAAATCAATTTACTCCGACGATTAGTTCCAAATCAGAACCCTCAGAATAAACCAAATGAACCGATCATCAAGACCTCATTCAATCCCCATCTCTATAGCAAAATAGTTTTTGATCGCATCTTATCATGTGATTCTTTTTACTCTAGGCCGAAGGCGAATTATAGTTACATTGCCATCAGCAAGCAACAAAAATGCATTTGAAGAGATAGACAATAAAATTAATGAAGAGGCCGCATGCAAAGAGCGACTTGAGAAGCAAGCTTACAAGCGAAAGATCATAAAAATTGAATCTTAAAATAGGGGTGTTCGGAAACAAGATCGACCATTCAGATCAAGACAATCATTCAAAATTCACAAGGTTTGGATCAGAACCAACATCACCCAACAAGACAACTCTAATTTGCATTACCAATCAAAGGAAGAACAGAAAATCCTTTTTCCCACTTTGTATCTCCATCTCATGGCTCTCCTATTATAACATGCAGTGATGGGCGAAAAACGCATAACCCCTCTGAATGGTTAGCAATATTCTATTAAAAAAACATCCAAATATGAAACTGTATAAGGAGTCGGAAGCTGTGCATCCAACTCAAACTTTTCAATTCAGGCCATCAAACAAACTAGTCACTTTTCTGATTTAGGACCTGTTCAGCAGAGCGAAGTCGACCAAGTGATGTCTAAATGGTGCTTTAAGGGAAGAAATATTTTAACAAAAAATCATGACAAACAGAGCTTTCTGCTGCAGCAGAAGCTCCAATTCTGTTTGTCAAATGCTCTACCAGAGACTGCTGCTGCGGGCCTGTTCACCAGAGTGTCGTTGATGAAGTGATGTCTAAATAGTGCTTTCAGAAGAAATATTTTACTAAATTATGCGATCGTGACAAATAGAGCTTTCCACTACAGCAGAAGCTCCAAAATTTTCTCTTTGCTGAATGCTCAACTAGAGACTGCTGCTGCTGCAGGCCTGTTTAGCAGAGTGCAGTAGTGGCCGAAGTGATGTCGAAATGGCGATATAAGGAGAAACATTATTCTAAAATCTCAGATCATGAGAAATGGTGCTTTCCGCTACAGCAGAAGCTCCAAAAATTTCTCTTTGCTAAATGCTCAACTAGAGACTGCTGCTGCTGCTGCAGGCCTGTTTAGCAGAGTGTAGTTGGCGAAGTAATGTCTAAATAGTGCTCTCCTACTAAGGAGATATATTATTCTAAAATATCCGCTTTCCGCTACTGCAGAAGCTTTAAAATTTTCTCTTTGCTGAGTGTCTACTAGAGACTGCTGCTGCTGGCGGAAGCAGACACAAGAACAGGGCCAAGCAGGCTCTTGATGGTCTTGGAATGTAAATACATCTCCATCTCCAATTTAAGAATTTTCTATGAGTAATACTTTATATGAAACTTTTGTTCCTAAGAAATTGTCCATTCCCTCACATCTCCATCTCCATTCGTGTATGAGATCATCAAGACAGAGATACATGCTCAGAATCAACGACAAATCCACCATCAACATCAAAAAACACAACATAGATATTGAAAATCAATTTTTTAACGATGATACATGTTCAAAAATCAAAATGAGTCTTCATAATTATCTCGAATTCTTAATATCCGACGAACAAAATTTAACATTAACCATGAAACAACCGAAAACCCTACCTTTCATTGAATTGCAATAATGTTCCCAGAAACTCAAAAACAACCCAAATTTCTCCTCAAAAAAGGATTTTGTTTTCTTTTTTAAATTACTCACCTTGGTTCTGGTAGACGTAGGTAAGGCCACACTTGCCGCAGTAGTGGCGATCGAAATGGTTCGCCATGAACGTCCCAGCGCCGCACTCGGCGTTGGGGCACTCCTTCCTGAGGCGCGTGACCTTCCCCGTGGCGTCGTCGACCTTGTAGAACTGGAGCACGGCGAGCTTCACCTTCTTCTTCTTGTGCTTGATCTTCTTGGGCTTGGTGTAGGTCTTCTTCTTGCGCTTCTTCGCCCCGCCGCGGAGGCGGAGGACGAGGTGGAGCGTCGACTCCTTCTGGATGTTGTAGTCCGCTAGGGTTCTCCCGTCCTCGAGCTGCTTCCCCGCGAAGATGAGGCGCTGCTGATCCGGGGGGATCCCCTCCTTGTCCTGGATCTTCGCCTTCACGTTGTCGATCGTGTCCGAGGACTCCACCTCCAGGGTGATCGTCTTCCCCGTTAGGGTTTTCACGAAGATCTGCATCTTCGCTGCGCCGGCGCCGCCGAAGGGCCCGAGCTACGGCTAGGGTTAGGGTTCAGGAGTGGAAGGGGAAGGTGACGGCTAGGGTTAGGGTTCGGAGTATCGAGCGGGGAAGGTATTTAAAGGAGCGAACAACGGTGTGGTGTCTCGCGGAATAAATGATCGGGTTAGGAACCGATTGATCTCAACCGTTCGTTTCCAGGAATCAGTTGAGATGTAGTGTGGATTGGTTCGTTATTGTAACACCCGCGAGACATTGGACCGCAACCTCCAGTCCAGGGCTTTTTTTGCATTTAGACCCCTGGCAAATTTTTATTTTAAAAATTGCCCTGTCAAAATTTAATTTGCAAAAATGGCCCTGGGCCTGCCACGCATGCGCAACGTCAGCGCCACGCGGGCAGGGCTGGGCCGTGTGTTAAGTTGAACACGGTGAACCATTCACCGTCTTCAAACACGGTGAATGGTTCACCGTGTTTAGTACGTATTTTTCGCTACGTATTTTTTATATATTAAAAAGTGGAATAAAGAGTAGGGATGTTACGTATTTTTTATATATTAAAAAGTGGAATAAAGAGTAGGGATGTCAATAGGTATGGATATCCGAAATATTATCCAAATTCAAACCCGAATAAATTATATATNTTATATATTGTATAAATAAACAAAAATAAATTACGTATATATATATATATATAATTTATTCGGGTTTGGATTCGGATAATATTTCGGATATCCATATCTATTGACATCCCTACTCCTTATTCCACTTTTCAATATACAAAAATAACGTACTAAACACGGTGAACCATTCACCGTGTTTAGACACGGTGAATGATTCACCGTTTTCAACTTAATACCCTGCCCCAGCACTGTCTGAGTGGCGCTGACGTGGCGCTTGCGTGGCAGGGACAAGACCATTTTTGTAATTTTAATTTTGATAGGGCTATTTTTAAAATAAAAATTGCTCAGGGGCTATTTGCAAAAAAAGCCCTCCAGTCCATTTTGCGTGCACCTGGTGTATGAGCACATCTCGTGATATATATACAAAATATTTCGAAATATCTATATATTAATTTTTGTAATGTTAATTGAATGCTATGAATGAGGCACAATTATGGCCTTTTAGATGCTACAGATTATATCTATCTGATAATTTATCAGTAAAATTTTAGAATATAGGTGATAATTTCTCTCTGCTGTAAAATATAGTGTTGCTCAATCAGACGCAATTTGAGCTATTGTCTAAAGTCTATAATTTTACTTTTAGAATTCAGAATCTCACTTCAATTTTCGTCGTATTAAAAAAAAACTACTACAGATTCTTAGGTTTACTGAATTTACCAAAAAGTTTTTAAGTTTTCATAATTCCTAAAGTTTTAATTTTTTTTAAATTTTTAATAGTAATAAAAATTGACAAAGTAAGAACACAACATGAACCATTGGATAAAGAGGTGTAAGATTTGTTAGTGAACCTAACATCAACTTTAATTTTGATCGTAAAAGCTTTAGTTTCCTTGTTTCATGGAAATAGCGAAAAGACGATAAACCGTCTAAATCATAATAGCGTTAAGATCGTACTGCAATTGATCATGAAATGATTAAAACATTGCTCTTTGACAACTTAAGCTTTGGAGACGAACAATTATACTTATCCCGGAAATTAAAAAAAAAAAAACTCGTTTTCAAATCAAACATAGCTTAAAAGAAGAAATTAGCAAATCCATGTATAAAGGAGACTCCCATCCAAACAGCAACCAAAACTATGATTAATAATAAGTAAACAAAAGGAAAAGATGTATACAACAAAATAATTCTAAATAAATGTGCGAAAAATTCACTGCACAATTAATATAGTTAATGTAACACGACGAAACGCGGATGCGTACCGCAAAGTTAACATGGCCTAATGTAGGCTTGGGGGAAGAACTTAGAGAGAAATGATACTTTGGCTTTTACAATCACTGCGTACAATCCGAAGCACGGGATGTGTATCAATGCCAAGCTCAGATACCTGTGACGTTGTCGTCGTCGACTATCAAGCTTTTGTTAATGTAAGGGAAAGGTTAAGACGAAAGGAACTGACACTTACCACATCGGCGCCCAAGGGGTCGAAAGCTCGAGGAAAGGATAAGGCCACCTGAAAAGGAGTCATTTAATCAGTTCATATGTCACATTGTAATGCATGGAGCAAGTTTATCTTAACTATATAATATGTGATATAATTCCGCATTTAGTTTCGATGGTAATCTTTGTCGATTCATGTCTCTACAAAAGAGGCGTGTCAATTTGTAATTTGATTCCTCTTCTTTTTCTTGTTTGTTTCAGAGTTATATATACTCAAGGGAAGACACAGAAAGCAACATCATTGTTTATGTAGTGCCTGTTTTGCCTGACTGAAACTTTTGGAGAAGTGTTGTCTGAGTAAAGATATTGTAGGAGCAGTTGTAGAAGCTATTTCAGTTAAAACTTCCCAACAGTTGCCGGCTGCAGCAGAAGCAGAAGCTTCAAATTGGAGCTTTTGCCTTGGAGCAGAAGGTTATTTCAACTTTTTGTCACAGGACAAGCTCCAGATTCTTGCTAAATGCCTAGATAACGCTTACGGGAGTAGCAGAGCGGTTTAATAAGCTAGGGCAAGCAAGCATGAAGGAACATAAAATGCTCACCATGAAAAGCCACAAGCATGGAGGACCCACTGAAAGGCGACATATACGCAGCTCCAGAGAACAAAATACGAAATGCGAAACCATGGAAATGGCTGCGAGGAAAAAAAAAAAAAAAAAGAAGTTTCAACTCGCTGGCTCTAAATTAGAAAGGATTGAGGAATAGCAGTATCGCTAGAATAAGAGCCACCTACCATGCTATTGAGGGCAGTGTCGAGGAGGAGGAACACAGCATTCACGCTGTGCATGCACCCCATCAACTGCCAATAAAAGTTCAGCAATCGTCAAGAGATAAGAAGAGATACGATCATGATAAAGATATCCGAGCATGACTATGACAAAAAAACCTAGGAAAAATGCTTGTAAATTTAACCATAACTTGTTAGGGTAAAAGTAAAAACAAAAAGTCATGGATCGTTAAGTGCGTAGAAAACAATATGTTACACACACAGATCATGATAAAGGTAAGTTTGAGAAGTTTGGCTAAATTAACGGACTAGTAGTGCATCACACAGAAAGTTTTGGGTAAAAACAAAGAAAAAGAATCAATAATAGTCATATGCACTGCCCCAATTATATCAATTTTGTGGACACATACTTATGGTGACACTTCATCAAGAATCAGGGAATTATATTATTAAAAATTGGAATTAGCCAATACAAGAGTAGTATACAAGAGATTACAATGAGGAATTAAGGATAGAAGCGGATGGAAATGTTATAAAAGTTATAGACATTCTAATATTTCCAAAGAAAGAACTTCACAATTATAAGTTAGCACATGCATGTAAGCTCGGAAGAAAACACCAAGCTTTAAGCATCTAACAAAAAGATTATTCAAGTAGATACCAACCAGGTCGAGGCTAAAATGTTCGACCGACAAAAATGGTACAAGTAGGCCCCAAAACACAATGTCTGTCAACACAACGGCACCTGCACTCGTCTGTTCGAGAAAAGGAATCAGCATATGTTGTATCAATCAATGAAGGGTTTACAACATAAGTTGTATTAATCAACTAAAAGTTTACAACAGATGGGTTATCGATCTTACACGAACTAAATATGAACAATATAAGAAAAATCTAACGCTGACAGTAATCTATACTCTCTATAAAATCTAAAACTTAATCAAAATTGAAGAAAGATACGAATTGAAGAGCTATTTTTGTGATTTAACAATTTACAAATCCTGATAAAATAACCTGATAGGTGATTTGCATGAGATTTTCCAATATTCCAGCCTTTTGCTCTATATCTCCTTGCCCATAAGAGCTTCCAAATCTGATAGCTTTTCCATTTGAATTGGTTTCCGGATTCACGGTTGAATCTATGTTCTCTTCAACATCCCTTTTAAGAAGTCCTCTGTTTTCTACATGTGCAGTGAAATGCTTTGAATAACTCCAGCAGCCACGGGCAGACACAAAGGTGGCAATCTACACACAAGCGAGGGACTATCACGCTGACAAAAATAAAAAGTCCAACAGATGATATGAGTATGCATTTAACTTCTTCGAAGAAAGAGAAATTTGCAGAGCTATAGGTGCATAAAGTCCTTCCTTTGCTCAATGAAGAGGAAGAACTGCTTGCTCACATATCGTGCTCTTAAAAAAAAGTTTTTCTTTGAGATTAAAAGGCAAGTGTTAATTACAAATTTAGTCCTTGAAGATTGATCCGAACTTAGTTGCCGCTCCGACTTCAATTTAAACAATAGTTAAGTTTGTTTTCCAAACCAACAACATCCCTCAGTCTATCGTCAAAAAAAAAATCCACCTCAGCATCATAGCAGATGTCGCTAGCATAGCATTTTTCAACGCCAGCCTACATAGCAGTCATAACTCAGAACAAACTTTAGAGACCAAATTGTAAAATTCGAAACCCTAAGGAGGTAATTAAACTCGGTGTCAAGTTTCAAAAACTAAATTTGTAACTAACCCAAAAGGCAAAAGTTTTACATAGGTAAGCAGGAGAAAACATGAATCATGCATATGCTAATGAACCAAGTGAATAGTATTGCTTTGTCGTACAAAGAGGGAGCAGCACGGACCAGAAAATAGATGATGACTAATGTAAAGGTCCACCTGCAGATAGTTTGTAGAGAGAAGAATAGTTCAGATCACTTGCTCTTAACTGTAGATCGCATTGGTAACAATGTCACAACCTTTGAAACTCTGTAGCTATAAGCAATTACATAACACATCAGCATAAGAAGAGTTAGCTACATGAAAATTTTCCTTTTGATGAGAAAGTTCTTGTTTCTATAATTGTTCGACAAAGCATTGTACCTTAAAATCACAAAAGGAAATTAGAAGGCACATTGCTAGGGCGTTCGCCACCAAAGCCGAGACGAATGAAGCACATAATAAAGAAGTGAAAAGGCAATAACGGATTTTGGGAACTTATGTGTATGTGCTGTTTCGATAAAGCTACTTGAAGAAGCACTAAATACTGCTTCATCACAATCATTCCAATAGCTTCCGACTACAGCAAAAACCAAAAGCTTGAAATTAAAGCTTCCACTTTTTGGTCAACTACAAACTCGAAATGGTCCACGAACTCTAACAAACTAGCACCAACATTGTAGAATTACAGAGATATGGAGTTCCATATAGTTGTTGTAAGTACAACCATCCAATGCTTTCCGAATAATATGAGGTCGCACATGTATCTTCGTAGCAATCTTAAATTTGATATGAAGGGTATGTTTCGATGTCCGAACAAGTTATCTAGTCATCTATTCTACAGTAAAGCATTCCACCTAAGAGATGATTTTTCGCATTCTGAGAAAGTAACTTGCTGGCCCAGCGTATACTATGCTGTCGTAGACATCTAATCATATCCCATACAAATTGATACAATTGTTGTTGAAAAAGAAGAAAAGAGACTTGCCGAACAACATGTTGATGCCTTCGAAACATCATTCAAACCATATACAATCATGATTTTTCAAAATAATAAATCCGACGCTACAATGTGACTTATCTGAGTATGAGATGCCATATACTATGATTTAATCACACTCCTCGTCTACAATTCCATCAAGTATCACATATCAGAAGAAGAAGAACCCTAATTACATCCGAAGATTATAACAATGGTGAATCGGGGGGTGGGGATCTGAGCATCTTACTGCGTGTAGAAGTAGAAGGCGAAGGCGCCGTCGAGGAGAACCATCTCGAGGAGCAACCAACACAACACGAAGAGGGCGAGGCCCCTTAGGGCTAGGAGCCATAGAGGGCTCATCCTCTTGCAACTCGGGATCCATAGATCGCGGGGTTTGAGGGGGTCGAACCTAACCCTAGAAATCGCGGCCGCCGAAGCCGCGGCGGGGGCCGCGAGGATCACGAAGCAGATCGGGACCTCCCACCGCGCCCAGGTAGGGAGCTCCGCCGGAGCTCCGCCATCCATTGCCGCCTCCGGCGGCCGCCGGAACCCTAGTTTCTCTCGCCGGAGACGGAGACGAGGAGCTTGCTATGCGTACTTTAGAATGTACCCAGCTAACATTTTTGTGTGCTTATTTACGTCTACAGGGAAAGGAAATACGTCTACTCCAGTAGAGTTGACTTTCTTTATTTATTAAAATAAAAAATTTACAAAACTTATTTAAACTGTGGATTTTTTTTTTTTGAATCCAATGTCTAATTTTTTTGCATTTTAAATTCTTACTATTTAATTTTTAATTTATTTGATTCGAGCAATACTTTAATTTTAAAATTTAAACTATTTAATTATTATTTTAATTAATTTATAGTTACGAGAACTAATGAAGTATACTAACTATATATATAAATACAAACGACACATTTTAAATTTTGAGTTCAGAGTACCGTTGATCGGCTGAAATCAAATTTTCGCACCTTACGGAGTACCAGTAGCCTCCTCGTGCGGTTCTAACTACAAATGGTTGAATTTAGATTTTGTATACGGTTACAACTATAGTACAAACTACATATAAGTGAGTCAGCGTACTCAGTGTAGTAGAACATGATGCTCCATCCGTACATCCGAACGTCCCAAGCCAATGTCCCCGCCATCGCGGTCGCCGTGGCGGCACGAACCCCGAGGAGCCACCGTCGCATCCCCTTCTCCATTCCCGCCGATTTTGCCTCGGCTGCCGAATTCGCGGCGCGCAACGGCCCACAGGGCGGCGGCGGCGGCACCGACCACGGCGGAGAAGCAGGGGAGGTTGTATAGGAGGAGGAGAGCTTCCATTGAAGCCAAACACACACACACACACACACACACACTCTCTCTCTCTCTCTATCTCTCTCTCTCTCTCTCTATCTTTCTCTCTCTACCTCTCTTTCATATGTGTTCCAAAAGGACCAAAGATGAGTGATGATGTGATGAGAATAATAATAATAATATGGTTGATTATTGAAACCCCATAGTCCTTTTTGGCTCTAAATTGTTGCATGGACCGGGTCTATAGATTTTAAAAAGCATACAGAATTTATCTGCCCTACAGATCATTTTGATTCGACTCGGTCGAGGGCACATCGACTTTAAAATTTAAGCTAATTACTTGAGTAGATTTATAGTTGCAAAACTTACATGAAATATACTACTGGTGTAGTCAAATTTAAAGTCAAAGTGTAGTTAACTGACTCGAATCGAAAAAATTGAAAGAATGAGTAATAGAATCAAAATTTTGAAAAGTTCTATACACTTTTATCTTGAATTTATTTAGTAATTATTGTCATCAAGTCATATAAATATAGAGCCGATATAGTAGCAGTGTGATTGATAAATCGCTAATAATAAAGATGTCGTATTACTTTTACATCAACGATGTGTTAAAATTTAGTCAACTAACTTGGTTCGTAAAATTTATCTACAATATTTCAAACAGTTTGATTACAAAGTTAAAATCAATTAAAATTTGAAAAACAAAATATCACGTCTCTCGTAGTAGTTAATTTGAGGAATTTAAAAGTGTGATTTACCCTTTTAAATTTTAAGATCTTTAGTTTTTTTTTTTTTTTTGTATTTAGGTGGTCTATAGTCTATAGACCGCGGTCCATGCAGTAATCTCTCGTACGTTGGTTTGTAATCTTGTGGATCACGTGGGGATATTTTAGAAAAAGAGCGTTACATATATAGTGAAAAAAATATAATAAAAAAATATGTTTTTTTTTTAAAAAAAATAATATTACGCTGTGTATAATTTGATTACCATGCAATATGTGCAATCCTACTGAGAATTGGAAAAAAAAAAACATATATATTTTTGTATATATATATATATATATATATATATATATATATATATAGGAGCTAAAATATTATTGATAATATAGAAATAGTATATATTATAATTTTTTTGACTATTAAATGTCTAGGATTAAGTAGAGATTAGTGAAATAATAATAATTTAAGGACGAAAAAATTAAGGGAAAACTTCAAAACCCCCCCTGTGGTTTCGTGCATTCTCACTTTGCTACCCTGTGGTTTAAAACGTATCAATTTGCCTCCTGTGGTTTCGTTTTTATCTTTTTGTTATCAATTTTATTATTTTTTTTTTTTAAATCAGTGACAAAGTTAAAATTAAAGGATACTAAAGTGACTATTCGATAAATATAGATGGTTATCTGAAGTTTTTTGTATATAATTTAACGAAATATTAACGAAAAAGCTTCCGAAAAGATAAAAATGAAACCACAGGGGGGTAAATTGATACGTTTCAAACCACAGGGTAGCAAAGTGAGAATGCACGAAACCACAGGGAGGGTTTTTGAAGTTTTCCCAAAAATTAATAGTAAATACTATTCATATATTATCAATTAGCCATCGACTAGTTATAACTAGCTCGACTTTCGATCATAGAGGTTAAGAATTCGACCTCCGATTCCTGCATTTACAAATATGAACCTATAGCTCGCTTCTTAGGAAATTCCACGCAATTATATCGAAAGAATTTTTCAGATACAGCCTACGATCAAGTTGAGAAAAAAGCACTACATAGAGTAGGTGGTTTGCAACTGAACATAATATTTTAGATCAAGGATGCGTTTAAAAACAGATGGGGGCTCAAGTTCATGTCCTATGGTGTAAAATGTATCAATGTAATGCCATGTGGTTTTATTTTTCTCCATTCGTCTGCCCCTCAATACCACCCTTGTGATTTTGCACTTCCTCACTTAAAATCCCGTGGTTTAAAGCGTATCAATTCAGCGTCCTGTGGTTTTAGTTTTTTCTTTTCGTCAGTCCATCCGTTAATTTTTTATTAAATTATATATAAAAAACTTCAGATACCCGCCCATAGTTTATCGAATATTTACTTTAACTCTTCAGTTTTAACTTTGTCACTAATTTAACATAAATATTACTGGAGGGGTTATCAAAAAGAGAAAAATAAAATCATAGGGTAAGAAAGTGATATACTTTAAACTATATAGTACTAAAGTGAGAAAGTGCGAAATCACGGGAGCGGTATTTGAAGTTTTTTTCTAAATAATTTGATGAGTAGGAGTATATTAAAAATTCAGACTAAATTTGTAAAAATAATAATAAATAAAAATGTCTTTTTTGTAAAAGTGCAAAATTAGTGGACTTTTTATGCAAATTGTCCTTAATAAAAGTTTTCCTTTCGACCTCTTTCCAAATTGGGAAAATTAGGGTTTTGTCGCCCCCGGAATCCTTTTTAGGGTTTATCTCCTCTCCTCTCTCCGCCCCTTTCCTTCGATCCCCTTCGTCCCCTCGACCTCTCCCCTCCCCTCCCCCGAAACCCTAGCTCTCTCGATCGTGGGGGGTAGGGTGCGGCCATGAAGCTCGCGGGGCTCAGATCGGTGGAGAACGCCCACGACGAGTCGATCTGGGCGGCGGCGTGGGTCCCCGCCACCGACTCCCGCCCCGCGCTCCTCCTCACGGGCTCCCTCGACGAGACCGTGCGGCTCTGGCGCCCCGACGAGCTCGCCGCGGTGGCGCCGCCCTCGCGCGGCCACGCCCTCGGCGTCGTCGCCGCCGCCGCCCACCCCTCCGGCGCCCTCGCCGCCGCCGCCTCCCTCGACAGCTCCGTCCGCGTCTTCGACGTCGACTCCAACGCCTCCGTCACCTCCCTCGACGCCCCCCCCTCCGAGGTCTGGGGCTTGCAGTTCGACCCCAAGGTAACGCCACCTTTCGATAGATCTCCGTTTCTTTGGATTACAATGATGATGATTTGATCTATTGAATAGGAAAAACCATTATATATTAGATTTAGTAGTTAATTAGTAGTAGAGTTGTAGCTTTTTGGTGAAAACAAGAGATAATATGCAGTTTTTCGACCCCAAAATGCGATCTTTCGAGTCTCTCTCTCTCTCTCCATTTCTTCTGATTATGATTTGGTTACGACTGAATAGGAAAAGAATGAGAGAAAGAAATAGAAACAATGATTTAATACGAGAATTAGTTATTAATTTAGTAACATAGTTATTTTTAGAGTTGTAGTTTGCGTGTTGTCTTAAGTGAGTTTTCAATATTTTAGAAAAAGGGCAATGGCAATGGCATTTGGTGGCAAAAGTAATCTTTTTGTAGTTAATTTCGGACGTTTGAACGTAGCAAATCCCACATGTAATAGCAAATCCCGCATGTAATCTTCTTGTAGCTAGCTCCATCGCCTTATTTGGAAGTGGTATATGCCGTGATGTCAAGGTGCGATAACTTCGTATGTGAATGCTTATGCAGGCGTAGTGCACTACTGTTTGGAATACACAGACTGAATGCTTCTATTCTCTATCCTACTGTCTCACATGCCTTAGAAATAGTACTTGATGCACTACTTAGAAGTTTTAATCTGTAAATTTGTCCTTCTAAGCCATCGCCAAAATTAGTTCTTAGATTTCTAATTCAGTATTGCGGACCTTAGTAAGTGTTGCTACTTTAATGAAATCTAGTTTTACGCCGGTTATCGCAGCTCGTGTTACTAAAGTTATTACCGTCTGAATGCTCTTCGTTCATTACAAGCACATTCATTTATCTATTACTTGCAAGATTGGTATGCTCTTCTTTTCTTTCAAAAAATAAGTTTGGCGCTTATATATTGCCACTTAGATACTCATTTAACCTGTTTCTGAATCGGAACACTGTGCCTAAATTTATTTTGCTGTGAAGTGGAGTTGTTTGGTAGTCCAAAAAAAACAGATGTTCAGATTTTACTCCATTTCCTTTTCCAGAGTATGCCTACCTGTCAAATACTATCAAATGTTAGCTTCATCGTATTGCTATAAAACAAAATTTTGGAACGCTATTTAAGCATACCATGCAGAGAACAATCTACTAGTGGAATTATGCTAGCTATATATGACATTTTAGTAGTTTAGTAGTTTATGCAATTCTCTTTCCTGCCAAAAGCAGTACTTTGTGTACTCTCTTTTGATATGGATTTTGCGTTTTAGTGTATATAGCATGTCGTCATTTGTATTCGTATTTGATCGTCTTATGTACTGTAAAAAAATTGTGATTGGAAGTACGAGTTTTTTTTCCCCTGCAACTAAACAGTTGAATGAAATAAGCAATTAGTGAGAAATCTTAACATACATTATGTCCTGCAGGGCACTGTTCTTGCCGTAGCCGGCGGTGGGAGCGCCAGTGTGAAGCTGTGGGACACCTCCACATGGCAGCTGATCGCCACCCTCGCCGTTCCTCGCCCGGATCGCGCGCGCCCCGACCGAACAGGCAGCGGCAAGTTCGTCCTCTCCGTGGCGTGGAGCCCTGACGGCCGGCGTCTCGCCTGTGGCTCGATGGACGGCACGGTCGCCGTGTTCGACGTGGCCCGCGCGAAATTCCTCCACCACCTCGAGGGCCACCACATGCCGGTCCGCTCCCTCGTCTTCTCCCCTATCGACGCCCGCGTGCTTTTCACGGCTTGCGATGACACTCACGTTCACATGTACGACGCCGAGGGGAAGAGCTTGGTGGGGGCAATGTCGGGGCACGCGAGCTGGGTGCTGAGCGTGGATGCTAGCCCTGATGGCGCTGCGATCGCGACGGGGTCAAGCGATCGGACGGTCAGGCTCTGGGACCTCAGTACGAGGACTGCGGTGCAGACGATGACGAACCACACGGATCAGGTGTGGGCTGTGGCTTTTCGCCCGCCGGGTGGTACAGGGGTGCGGGCCGGGCGGCTCGCGAGCGTGTCGGACGACAAGAGCATCTCGTTATACGATTACTCGTAGCACCGCCCGAGGAGCGAGGAGAGGATATAAAACCTTTGTTACTTTCTTTTCGATTGGGTTGAAGGAAAACTAACATCATTAAACATTGAGAAGCAGAGACTTTTGGTTTCTGCATGTGTACCATGGTGTTGCAGTTCCTGTGATTTTGCCCTTAACCTGAATCAATTTAAGTAATTCGGAAATTACTAGTTTTTAGTCTCCTCGGATTGCGCGCTCCTGAAAGTATTTGGCAACATGAATTCCTTTGTTTTCGTATTTTCAAAAGAAAATATGAGATATTTATTTGTGCTTGATTTTGCAACTCTCTACTCCTATACCTGATGTAAGTTACAGTGTTGCTGAAGAACTGAATTTTGTGTGTGCAAATTATTTTCCTTTCTCATATGCTTTGAGTTTTCAAATGAGTTTCTGGATGAGGTTGTAACTTATATGAAGGTTTTGTAAATTTTGACCTGATTTTTCTTCAAATGAGGTTGTGGATTTAAGTATATTTTTATGAATTTAAGTATATTTCAACTGGTTTAATTTTTTATTTTTTTTCCCCCTTTCTTTCCAATTCTCTGATTATTCTCATAATATAATTTGTAAAACATTGAACTCTTGAGTAAAAGTTTCTTTTTTCATAAATATGAAATTGTTTCAAAATTTTATGAATAATTTTTCATCAAAATTTCAAATTCTTTCAAACAATGTTTTACATAAAATTTAAAAACGCTAAAGGAAGGGCTTGAACCTTCGACCTTGTGGTTAACAGCCACACGCTCTAACCAACTGAGCTACTCCAGCTCCTTAAAAAATATATTTTTATAAATTTATATATATACATTATACATTTTCAATTAATAGCATTTTGAGTCTTACTACCAAAAGTTCCATAGTTGAAAGTGGTGGCCTCAAACTTCTAGAAATTAAATTTTATAATTTTTTGATATTATATACTTTACGATCAGAATATCTCAAAATTGACAATTTTTAACGGCCAGTATGGAATACTCGTTAGTTTAATGATGTAAAAGAATTAGAATCGTCTGAATTTTCGATAGAAAATTTTATTCACTATCTAGATAAATATCAATATCTTAAATTGAAGGATCCGATTATTTATTTCAGGACGTTGTTAAATTTTGACCGTTCATTTTAGACATGCTTGATGGACTTTATTATGATTTCGAAAAATTACAAAATTTATTTTTTAGATGTTTCAAATACTCTAAATTATATTTAACAGAATGGATTGTCGATTCGGAAGCTCTATCATCGAAAATAACTTATGAGTACGAATGACTCTACATTTAGGGCTTGTTTGGTTCATCCATTTTGGGTATGGAATGAGAATCGGTTTGATCAAATCCGGTTAATTTTGTTTGGTTCGCATGAATCGGTTTGGGATTCCTATTCCGGACTGGAATGGGAATGGTCCATTAGCCTTCAACTTGATTCTGATCTTCTAGCCCGGATTGAGATTTCATTCCGAAAGCCCACTAAGTTCTCGAAGCCCATGTGACCATCTCACCCTCCTTCTTTTTACTCCTTTTTAAAAAAAAAAAAACCTATCATCTCTCAAAATCCTATCCCTAACCCACATCAATAAAAAATTTTAAAAATAAATTTGATATTTTTTTTGAAAAACTTATTAGAGAATAGTATTATATTTTTCATAAATTTCAAATAATATAAATTTATATTTGAGAGTAAAATTAGTATTATAGTATCCTATAATTTTTTTAGTTTATACGAACCAAACAATGAAATATGAATAGCTCATTCTAATTCCCAATCCACAAATAAACAAAACGTCTTGGGAGAGTGGGCCATTTCAATTACCATTCCAATTCATTCCCATTCCATTATCCATTCCAATTCTACCCTTGAACCAAACAAGCCCTCATAAGAGTACAGTAGCCCTGTTCTCTCTCTATATATATGTATGTGTAATTTGAAATCACTAGCTAGCTTTATTTTTTCACCTTTTTCTTTATTTTACAATAAAAGTGAATAACATAAGATCATAACAAGCACCTCATTAATTGGGAACAAGCACAAGCAAAAAATAAAGAAAAAAGAAAAAAGAAACAACTTTTTATTTAGTAACTATATATTCTTTTTCTTGGAATTGTTCTTACATATCAAGCAGTTCAGGGAACAACAAAACCACTCATGATCACCTCACAATTCCTTTCCCTTTTTTTTAAATAACACTTATAACATCTCTTCTACAACTCCTTTTCTCATTTCTCAACATAAATTAAACTATCATTCATTCATTCATACCAAGAACATATACTTTGCTAACTAAAAGTCATCTAAAGCATTAATTTTCAATCATGTAGTGCTGCAGAAGAAACCAAACTCAGTTCTGGGATTTGAGTACTCAGCAGTGAGAATTTTGTTGGCAACTGCAGAATTTGCAGCCTCAGTGTAGTGCACTCCATCCCAGCTTATGTACTTCGCGCCGTCGTCGCAAACCTGGCACGCCGGATTCAGGCATGTTACACTTCTGTTGTAGTTGTACGGCGGCCCCCCGTAGCCGCAACACGCCGTTAACGGCTTCTCGAAACCTACGGAAGAGCGAAACAGAGAAAAAGATATCGTCGTCAGCGTCGCGTTTTTAAGTTTTTCGTCGGCATTTCCGGTGAATTATACTGTCGAAAATAATAATCTAATATATCTCTAGGTCTAAACTGATCCGAAATAATCAGACTCCAAAACAGTGCAAATTCGGAGGTCTAAACAATTAAATTTCGGCCCCCAAACTCGGTCAGAACAGTTTTGCAATTCGACACGTAGATCTCAAAATTTTGTTTCTGAACCTTTCAAAAAAACTGCCAAATTCAACCAAATTTTTGGCCCAACTTGGTTAGGTCGAACTTCTCCATAAATTCTAGCGCTAAATTCGCTGCATCATTAATTCTTTCTCATATATATGATAACAACTGCTGATCAAATTGATGTGACTTACCATAGCTGGTATAGTTCGCGATGAGATCATACTTGATAGCAAAGATGTCGGTATAGACGATCGTCGAATTCCTCAACTCCGACCGCATTTCGTCGCAGATTGTACTCAGTTGCGAATTGAATTCCCTGGCGACGTCATTGGCGGTTTTGAGACATCCGTAAGCGTCGAGATCGCTGTCGTCTTTGCGCGGCGCAGCGAGCTTCTCCGGTAAGCATCCCAGGGGCCCAGTGTTGTGTATCCAAAAGTTCCTCGCGCCGGTGTTGTACAAGGTCTACATTTTTAAGGAGAAATATATTACTCGTATAGCGAAAGTTCGTAGATTAGATCAGTTTTGCGATCGGACTACCGTGACGGCGGATCTTATTTCGCCGACGACGGGCGGAATTCTCGCGATCATTTGGTCGTATGGCAGTCTCGAGCCTACAATGCCCGTGAGGTCGTTCTGGCCGATGTCGATCGAGTAGAGTGCTCTTCCGAAACCGTCCTCGTCGACAGTGGCTCCAAAACCTGTTGCATCAATCGACGAACTCGGTTAAACGGTACAGTCGACTTGAGTTTTCATTCTGTACGTGCCAGATCATGAATTAGTAACTGCATTCAGTCTCTCGAAGAAGTCCCGAATCGGTATGTATACCTTGCGCGGAAAGCTCTAGAGATCGCGATCGGAAGTGGAGGAACTGCTGAACTTGGATCCGGAGCGCGAAGGGGACGTTGTTCGGCAGAGTCGTCGATCCGGCGACGGCGAAGTTGGCTCCATTGCTGAAGTCTGAGCCCAGTGCTTCCAGGTATGGGCTCAGATATCTTGTGGGCAGGCTCTCACCTGATCATTTCAAACATCGTGAGAGTAGATGGGAGAAAAATCTGAACAGTAAATACTATATCCTCATAGCAGGGCTAAATTACAAAAAAGAAAGAAAAGAAAAATCCAAAAATTACATTAATTTCAAAGTGTAGGACATAGTCTCAATTTGAAGTGATCATTAAATTCGGATAAAATAGCAAAGAAACTATTAGAAAATTAAATCCGTAATTTCTAAATCGGCAATCAAGAGTACCAACCAACTGTTCTAAGCAGTGGCGAGCAGTCTGATGTTTTTGGGCCCGTCGAAGATAAGATTGTAATTGATACATTTTTTTAATAGAATAGTTTTAAGCAGGTTTACGATAAAAACCTAATTGAAGTGCGATTATTGAATTCTCAGCAACTAGTATCAGAACCGTTTGGGGATTCTCAAATTTTTAATGAGAGGACCGAAAATTCAAAATAAAATACTACAGGGGCACTATTGCAATTTACTGTCAAAGTAGTTGTGTATGTGGGAGAGAGAGAGAGAGAAAGTGTGTGTTTTTTTGGAATTTTTTTTTTTCACAAACAAGCCCTTAGAAATTTAAATTTGTAGGAAGGGTCCTCTTCTTGTCACGAGAGCAGCGCAGAGACCGAGTTAAATGGAATATGAATAATAATAATTCACACCAAACCACGGTGAATAAATTACTGTATTCAACTTATAAACATGTCGTGACATTCGCACGAAAATTAAGGAGAGGGTCGTATCTACAAATACTACCGTCTTGTCTGTATTGAACTTACAGAGGAAGTCGACGACGAGGCGGCCGTCGCAGAGCCGGCCGGTGGGGCGGCGGAAGAAGGCGCGGCCGTCGGGGAGGGGGAAGTGGTATCCGAGCCCGGCCGCGACGCCGCCCGTGTCCGAGTTCGAGTCCCCGAAATTGAAGAACACCGCCTCTTCCGCCCGACACCCTCCGCCGCCGCCGCCTTCTTCCGCCACCACCACCGCGGCAGCCGCCGCCGTCGCGAACACGCAAATCGTCATCGCCGCTGCCAGCACATGTTTCATAATGCTGATCATGAATGAGTGCAGTAGGACGCAGCAGTAGCATGCAGTAGTAGTACTCAACTCTCTCTCTCTCTCTCTCTCTCTCTCTCTCTCTCTCTCTCTCTTGATTTTTGCTTCTCTCTCTATGTCACGCGTGCATATATGCACTTGATAGTGTATAGTGGAGGTGGTGTTGCAGTTGTTGCTATCATATATATATATATATATATAAAAGGATTCATTGCATGTGCAGTAGCAGTTCACGTGCTTGTAATATTTTTTGGATAAACTTCAAATATTATTTCCGTGGATTCGTGCTTTCTCAGTTTACTACTTCCTAGTTTAAAATATATCACTTTGGTATTCCGCAGTTTCATTTTTCTTTTTCTGTCAGCATCTCCGTGAACTCTCTGTTAAATCATAAACAGAAAAATTTTGATACCCCATCTATGGTTTGTCGAATATTCACTTTATTAATTATCTTGTGGCTTGCCAAATTTTTACTTTAATATTCTGTGGTTTTAACTTTGTTACTGATTGAACGAAAAAATTAACGGGGGTAATAACGAAAACAGAAAAATAAAACTACATGATATTTAAGTGATACATTCTAAACCATAAGGTACTAATCTTATTCAAAATTTTTAAATTTCTTTTGAAATTATCATAATATTTTTCAGGAATAAATAAAATATTTTTTGAAGTTTTGAAGGGTATATTATAAATAGGGAAAACTTCAAAAACCTCCCCTATGGTTTCGTAGTTTCTCACTTTGCCCCCATGTGGTTTAAAATGTATCAAATTGCTCCCCCTGTGGTTTCGTTTTTATCTTTCCAATAGCTTTTTTTGTTAATATTTTATTAAATTATATACAAAAAACTTCAGATACCCATCTAGATTTATCAAATATTCACTTTAGTACCCTTTAATTTTAACTTTATCACTGATTTAAGAAAAAAAAATAATGAAATTGATAAGAAAAAGAGAAAAGAAACCACATGGGGGCAAATTAATACATTTTAAATCACAAGGGGGCAAAGTGAGAAACTATGAAACCACAGGGGTGGTTTTTGAAGTTTTTCCTTATAAATAACAGTTTAACGTTGTAAATAAGAGTAAGAATAAATTTTTAGTTTTAGAAAATATAATTTGTGATTAAAATTTTAAAAAAATAATAAATTTATAATTTCAAAAACTTTATAGGGAGGCTTATTAAATTATCCCTATGTCTAGGGCCAAGAGAAAGAACACAAGGAGATTGAGGAGATGGTACTTCCCGTGACATTCTATAATAAAACCAAAAAAAAAAAAACAAAGTAGGATTCAAATTCAAAAATCCTAGTTTTACTAATTTTAGCTTTTTTATAAAAAAAAAGATATTTTGTTGCTGTAATAATAACTGTACTATAATCTTAACTACACGCAGATTCAAATATATTTAAATTTAATTATTATTATTGAACTATATAATGCTCGTATTGATAGTAATTTCAACTGTAACAATTAAAAAGAGTAATTTTAAATAATAAATAAGTTTATCTATCTAATTAATAATCATCTTTTAACAAAAAAAAAAAAATCTATTAAAAGCAATCTCACTATTAATAGCGTTATCAACTGCACGTAACCAAATAAAATATGTTTCGCCGCAACATTTTCTATTGCGTTAATTGAAGAAATAAATTTTTTTTGTCCTTTAAAACATTACAAAGATTAAATACAATATAAATGACCAAAAAAGGTATATAATTTGAAACTATGATCATAAAGTTTTTTTAAAAAAAAATTAATTGTCACAATTAAAAATAGGACCTAGTGAACTATTTGATAATTTTTTTTAAAAAAAAATTAATTGTCACAATTAAAAATAGGACCTAGTGAACTATTTGATAATTTTTTTTAAAAAAAAATTAATTGTTAAAATTAAAACTCCGAACCTTGGTTTGTAAAACTGCTATAGTTCAAGGAGTCTTTCTTTTTTTTTTTTTTAAGGAAAAAAAAGTAAAAATATACCAAACTTATTTGAACTATGAACGATTTTGAATTAGCTACTCAATTTTTCAAAAATTTAATTTTACTATATAATCTTTCAATTTATTTAATTTGCATCGATCAATCAACAACACTTTGATTTATCTTTATAAATTTATTTAGTATATTTTATGTAATTTTTATACTGTATTGATTGCCTCAAATTAATTTATTTAATTTTAAATAAATTTAGTATATCTTTAATTTATTTAGTATATTTAGTATCTTTAATTTAGTATATCTTTAATTAATTTTTATCAGTGCTATTAGTATATTTAGTATATCTTTAATTTATTTAGTATATTTAGTATATCTTTAATTTATTTAGTATATTTAGTATATCTTTAATTTATTTAGTATATTTAGTATATCTTTAATTTATTTAATTTTAAATATTGAATTTAAAATACTGTTGATTGCCTCAAATTAATCAAACAAATTGGAAGGTTGAGCAGCAAATCAAAAATTTAAAAACTTGGATAAAAAGCCAATTTAAAATGATCCATTGTTCAGATAAGTTTTGTACGTTTCTATAAAAAAGAAAAATTTGTATTATACGACATCACGGTATCGGTTTGCGGTATCGGTTTGCGCCCTTGCAGGGACATTTTGGGGTCCCATTAGCAAAAACTAAGTCTCACATGCACAGAGGTGTAAACATGTGAAAGGTTGAGGTGGCACCACTTATTATTAGGAGCACGCGGGACTCCGCGCTCTCTATTACGCATCGTAGGGTCTATTTGTTTCACCGAAAGTGGAGAAGAACAGAGTAATTTTCAACAATTTCTATTTTAATCGTCGTGACTTAAACTTTTTTCCAATATCGTAATTTGTTTCCTTCTGAATGATGACAAAATTAATTACAAAAAAAACAAAGTTTACTATTATAATTTTATTATTTTTCATATGCTAGTATATAGAATTTATTTTTTGAGTGATAGTGATAAAAATAGAATATCAATAGTTTCAAAATTATTAAATTTTTTTATCAAATAACTAGTGGTGGGGAAATAGTTTTTTTTTTGGGAAAACTTCAAAAACCCCCCCTGTGGTTTCATGCATTCTCACTTTCATACCCTGTGGTTTAAAACGTATCAATTTACCCCCCTGTGGTTTCATTTTTCTCTTTTTGTTATCAATTTTATTATTTTTTTTTCTTAAATCAGTGACAAAATTAAAATTAAAGGATACTAAAGTGAATATTCGATAAANATTATTTTTTTTTCTTAAATCAGTGACAAAATTAAAATTAAAGGATACTAAAGTGAATATTCGATAAACATAGATGGTTATCTGAAGTTTTTTGTATATAATTTAATGAAATATTAACGAAAAAGCTTCTGAAAAGATAAAAACGAAACCACAGGGGGGCAAATTGATACGTTTTAAACCACAGGGTACTAAAGTGAGATTGCATGAAACCACAGGGGGGGTTTTTGAAGTTTTCCCTCTTTTTTTTTTCCAACTTTGGTTTAAAAGTTATTTTTAACCTAAAAATAGTTATGAGTATATCAATAGCCTCTAGAGTTGAAATTAGTTTAAAAAATTAAAAAAATTAGCTGCTATAATTTTTTTTTTTTCGTGTTTGTATGAAACTTTTGATGAAACAAACACAAAAAGTGAGATCGAAACAATTAGCTTTGGGTTAATTCTCTGTAAATATATAGAATACCAGATATATTCGTACAAAGTTTAATTTTTTCATTTTTATTCACACAAAAGTCTTATCGTTTTCAAGTATATTTCTATCGTTAGGATCCTATAAAAAAATATAGTTAATCATGAATAAAATAGCTAATCCTGATTAGTGAATGAGTTAAATTAATATTTTTACTCTTTTTACATTATTAGATAAAGTATTTTTTTGGGAGAACATTTCTACATAATTTTAACTATTGAAATTTTTGGACGAATACATTTGTAAGGGTAAAAATATCATTTTATTTAACTTCTGTTAAAAAATAAACAGTGCTCTAACGGTAACAAACCAGATGGACAAATATAAATATCACTGAACTTTTGAAGAAACAAAAATAAAAAGTTGAACTATATAGGAATATATTTGCTATTTGATATGTTTACAGGAAGTTGAATACAATTAACCCATTAGGTTTTCATTAAATAAATAATAATTAAAAATAATTTTGTATTTAGCTTTTAATTTAATTAAGAATTATTTTTAATCTCAAAATGGGGGATGTGGAGGTTCGGCAATTTTGTTGGTGAACGTGCAAATTTGGGGCGGTGGTGGGCCCCACATGCTTGGTTTAATATATTTAAGATAAAATATAGAAAACTTTTTCTATATATATATATATATATATATATATATATATATATATATATATATATAGAGTGATGTTACTATGCTATCGGAAGCACGGAGCCTTCCGTGCTTCCAGCTCGTTTTCGATGTTACGACTTTCGAATCGTCGATCGGCTCAGTTAAACTTGATCTAGAGTATTTGGAGTACCTAGAAAATAAATTGTATTATTTTTACGATATCATTTGCCTAGTGAATGAAGGGGCTCAAAATCAACGGCTGAAAATAAAAATCTTACAAAATGTAATAATATGANAGCAATCTCACTATTAATAGCGTTATCAACTGCACGTAACCAAATAAAATATGTTTCGCCACAACATTTTCTATTGCGTTAATTGAAGAAATAAATTTTTTTTGTGCTTTAAAACATTACAAAGATTAAATACAATATAAATGACCAAAAAAGGTATATAATTTGAAACTATGATCATAAAGTTTTTTTTAAAAAAAATTAATTGTTAAAATTAAAACTCCGAACCTTGGTTTGTAAAACTGCTATAGTTCAACGAGTCTTTCTTTTTTTTTTTTAAGAAAAAAAAAGTAAAAATATACAAAACTTATTTGAATTATGAACGATTTTGAATTGGCTACTCAATTTTTCAAAAATTTAATTTTACTATATAATCTTTCAATTTATTTAATTTGCATCGATCAATCAACAACACTTTGATTTATCTTTATAAATTTATTTAGTATATTTTATGTAATTTTTATACTGTATTGATTGCCTCAAATTAATTTATTTAATTTTAAATAAATTTAGTATATCTTTAATTTATTTAGTATATTTAGTATATCTTTAATTTATATCTTTAGTATATTTAGTATATTTAGTATATCTTTAATTTAGTATATCTTTAATTAATTTTTATCAGTGCTATTAGTATATTTAGTATATCTTTAATTTATTTAGTATATTTAGTATATCTTTAATTTATTTAATTTTAAATATTGAATTTAAAATACTGTTGATTGCCTCAAATTAATCAAACAAATCGGAAGGTGAAGCAGTAAAATCAAAAATTTGAAAACTTGGATAAAAAATTGATTCAAAATTGTTCATTGTTCAGATAAATTTTGCACGTTTCTACAAAAAAGAAAAATTTGTATTATACGACATCGCGGTATCGGTTTGCGCCCTTGCGGGGACATTTTGGGGTCCCACTAGCAAAAACTAAGTCTCACATGCAACAGAGGTGTACACATGTGAAAGGTTGAGGTGGCACCACTTATTATTAGGAGCACGCGGGACTCCGCGCTCTCTATTACGCATCGTAGGGTCTATTTGTTTCACCGAAAGTGGAGAAGAGCAGAGTAATTTTCGACAATTTCTATTTTAATCGCTGTGACTTAAACTTTTTTGTAATATCGTAATTTGTTTCCTTCTTAATGATGACAAAATTAATTACAAAAAAACAAAATTTACTATTATAATTTTATTATTTTTTATGTGCTAGTATAAAGAATTTATTTTTTGAGTGATAGTGATAAAAATAGAATATCAATAGTTTCAAAATTATTAAATTTTTTATCAAATAAATAGTGGTGGGGAAATAGTTTTTTTTTTGGAAAAACTTCAAAAACCCCCCCTGGGTTTCATGTCATTCTTCTACTCTTCATACCTGTGTGTTTAAAACGATATCAATTTACCCCTCTGTGGTTTCATTTTTCTCTTTTGTTATCAATTTTATTATTTTTTTTCTTAAATCAGTGACAAAATTAAAATTAAAGGATACTAAAGTGAATATTCGATAAACATAGATGGTTATCTGAAGTTTTTTGTATATAATTTAATGAAATATTAACGAAAAAGCTTCTGAAAAGATAAAAACGAAACCACAGGGGGCAATTGATGACGTTTTAAACCAACAGGGTACTAAAGTGAGATTTGCATGAAACCACAGGGGGTTTTTGAAGTTTCCCTCTTTTTTTTCCAACTTTGTTTTAAAAAGTTATTTTTAACCTAAAAATAGTATGAAGTATATCAATAGCCTCTAGAGTTGAAATTAGTTTAAAAAATTAAAAAAAATTAGGCTATAATTTTTTTTTTTTCGTGTTGTATGTAAACTTTTGATGAAACAAACACAAAAAGTGAATCGAAACAATTAGCTTTGGGTTAATTCTCTGTAAATATATAGAAACCAGATATATTCGTACAAAGTTTAATTTTTTCATTTTTATTCACCACCAAAAGTCTTATCGTTTTCAAAGTATATTTCTATCGTTAGGATCCTATAAAAAAATATAGTTAATCATAGGATAAATAGCTAATCCTGATTAGTGAATGAGTTAATATTAATATTTTTACTCTTTTACATTATTAGATAAGTATTTTGGGAGAACATTTCTACATAATTTTAACTATTGAAATTTTTGGACGAATACATTGTAAGGTAAAATATCATTTATATTTAACTTCTGTTAAAAAATAAACAGTGCTCTAAACGTAACAAACAGATGGAAATATAAATATCACTTGACTTTTGAAGAACAAAAAAAAATAGTTGAACTATATAGGAATATATTTGCTATTGATATGTTTAAGGAAGTTGAATACAATTAACCATTAGGGTTTTATTAAATAAATAATAATTAAAAATAATTTTGTATTTAGCTTTTAATTTAATTAAGAATTATTTTAATTCAAAATGGGGGATGTGGAGTTCGGCAATTTGTTGTGAAGCGTGCAAATTTGGGGCGGTGGTGGCGCCACATGCTTGGTTTAATATATTTAGAGAAAATATAGAAAACTTTTCTATATTATATATATATATATATATATAATATATATATAATATATAATATAGTGATGTTACTCATGCTATCGAAGCACGAGCCTTCGTGCTTCCAGCTCGTTTTCGATGTTACGACTTTCGAATCGTCGATCGCTCAGTTAAAACTTGATCTAGAGTATTTGGAGTACCTAGAAAATAAATTGTATTATTTTTTACGATATCATTTGCACTAGTGAATGAAGGGCTCAAAACAACGGCTGAAATAAAAATCTTACAAATGTAATAATAATGATATTAAAATTTTAATGAGATAATGATTGTTTTATAATATAATAAGTTTACTATAAAATTCACATGATTTGAATATTTCTACACCGTTAAACTGCAAACGGCTCACTAATGGCCATTAAAATTTGTTGATTTTGAGCCATTCGATCACTAGAAAATGAATCGAAATAAATAAAATTTATTTCTAGGTACTCCAAATACTCTAATCAAGTTTAACGGAGCCGATCGAACGATTGAAAGTCGCAACATCGAAACAGAGCTGGAAGCACGTAGAAGAGCTCTGGCTTCCGATAGCATGATAGCCTAATCTCTCTCTCTCTCTCTCTCTCTCTCTCATCTCTCTCTCTCTCATATATATATATATATATATTATAGCAGGACTAATGTGCTCTCTCGTGGCTCCTGGAGTCGTTTTCGATATGAAATTTTCCGAATCGACGATCGCTCCGTAGACTTGATCTAGTATATTTGAAGTTTGTAGACAATAAATTTTTAGCATTTTCGATATCATTTACCTACCAATCGAAAGGATTCAAAATCTATAATTTTTAACGGTTTAAAATAAAAACCTATAAAAAATGGTGATATAGCACTAAAATTTCGATCCAAAAAATTGATCTTGTTGTAGATACATATAAAGAATTTTGTATCAAAATTTTATCTGATTTGAATACTTCTACACTGTTAAACTTGAAAACAGCAGATATCAACATTAAAAATATTGATTTTGAATCCTTTCGATCACTAGGTAAATGATATAAAAAATCGCAAAAATTATTTTTAGAAAACTTCAAATGCGCTAGAATCATGTCTAGGCGGAGCCGATCGTAATTCGAAATTCCATCATCGAAAACGACTCAAGAGCACGGAGCAAGAAAACGCCCTGCTCTCCTCTCTCTCTCTCTCTCTCTCTCTCTCTCTCTCTCTCTCTATATAATATATATATATATATATATATATATTAATTTTTAAAAATTTATATTTTGTTCACTTAAATTTAAAATATCACCAGGACTTCGGTATTAATTGAGATGCGAAATGATCAAATTATTCTTACTTTTTTTATAAAATTTTTTAATTATTTATACATTTAAAAAATATTTTTAGTATAAATTATAAAAATAGACAAGTAATAAAAAATCTGACGGAGAGGGACTGAAATGCATAAACTTGAAAGTTTGAGAAGGTCCTTTAAAATTTTTGACGATCAGAAAAAAAATAAAAAAAAGAATATTTATAAATTTTTTATATTTTTAGCCATGAGTTTTAAATCGAACTACTGTATTTGGACTGTATAACTGCAGCAGTTGAAAATGTTAAAATGAAACCTTACCCTTCAAATTATCTTTTTTAAATAAAGTTTCTGCGGTGGGAATAATCTTACCATATATATAGCTAGTAATAAAATATTATAAATATATTTTTCAGTCGCATGCAACTAAATAAATTATTTATAATTATATTATTTTTAAATATATTCAATCAAATAAATTATTTATATTTATGTATATATATTTGCGTACAAAATTGAGCAAAAATAATCTACTAATCACTCGTGCTCGAAAAGAAACATAAAAAAATAGTAAAGTCAAAAAAAGGCAAAATTTAGTTCGATAAAAAAGAAATATAAAACTATTATGATTAATTTATATTATTATGAAGCTTTATTGAAATAATAATTCATCTTAAAGTGTAATTTACCCAAACAGACGTGGGCCCACTTTGCCTGCCAATCAGAAAGCGACAGGTGTCACTTTGCCTCAACAAATGCTTAATGTGGAAAATTTGTCATTAAGCACTTCTAATTGTAGTAAATTATAAAAATACACGCATTACTAAAATCAGGGAGTTGATTAGGCTTTTGTCTAATCAATTAAGCTTTTTAATTAATTGGTTATTATAACTTAGCTTGTAAATTTTTAATTATTTTAATTAAAGTACATATATAGCACTAAGATAAAAATGTTATTTTATTGTATAGCAAAAAAAATTATAACCTTTTTTTGACTGGGACGGATGTAATTGCAATCTATGAGGAAATTTTTAAAATATTAAGATATCAAAGTTCAATAAAATATTAATAGTAATTATAAATAATATTATTGTTAATTTTATTTTTGTTGATGATTGTTATTGGTTATTATTAGAATTTAAAACTAGTATTTACATATATTATTTATTCATTTTCGAGCTATCTCCAGCCAAACACAAGTATAGTTTGAGTTGTGTTTGGCTTCTTCTTTTTTTTTTTTTTTTTTTTTTTTTTTATGTTTAGCGAAAAAAGTGAGCTCGTGATTGGCTTGTGTTTATTTAAAATGAGCGAGCAGAGTTGAAGCCAATGAATGTTTAGTCGAACACGAGTTTGTTGTGCTTTGCTTGATATTTCAGTAACGAGTAGGACTGTCAATGAGCCAAATACAAGCAAGCTCATTAAAATATCGAGTTAAAAAATTTAACTTGCGTTCGGCTTATTTATTGACGAGTTGAACATGATCTGACTCGCGAATAGTAAGCCAGATTATCAGTCCTACTACCAGGTGAAAAGTTGAAAGAAAATTAGAAAACTAGAATCTTAATTTAATAATTTAAATTCACAATGTTGGTCTCTTTACATGTGGGTTGGCCTAAAATCCGAATAGTACAAATTTATATATACATTTAGTTATATGAAACAGAATACAAGCGACCTAACCCCAGCTCATATTCGACTCGTTTATTAAACGAGCAATCGATCTCTAGCTCGTAACGAGTCGTGGTTATATTCGAGCTATATCCAATCAAACACGAGTAAGCTTATCCTAACTCGTGCTTGGCTCGTTTATTAAACAAGCGATCGGTCTCAAACTCATATTAAGCCGACCACGAGCTGACTCACAAACAACGAGCTGTATTGCCAGTGCTAGTAACAGCTAAACTTGATCAAATTTGGTACCGCACCGAGCCGTACCGGGCCGAGCAGGATTTTTTTTTTTTTAATATCTTTCGTCATGAGAGCCCAATAATTTTTTTTGGATAGTATTTAATATACCCCCTAAAACTTCAAAAATATTTAATATATCTTTGGTTGACCAAATTGCCCTCATTGATTTTCAAAACTTCCTTCAAATATCTCCAAATCTTTGGGTTTATATTGAAAATTGGAGTTTAGAATGGTATTTTAATAATTTTAGAATAAATTTAAAAATTTTGCATAGTAGTCAAGGGTATTTTAGTAATTTTAAAATAAATTTAAAAATTTTGAATAGTGGTGGGGTGAGTGCCGGGTCCATGGCTTAGTTTTTGTGGGCTTAACGAATTTGGGCCGGGTTTGGGCTCCAAAATACAAGTAGTCCCATACCCGACCCATTATCAAAACCCGGACACGTGCTTTGCCACGTGTCACGCCCACAGCAAGCATGAGTCACGTGACGGATACAAAAATTTCGGGTCAAAAAATGATCGACTCGAAGCTTCTCCCGAGTCACGTCACGACCGACTCCTCACGAGTCACGACACGAGTTGTAGAAATGCAGCAATATCCCTCAAGTTTACGAAATTCTGATGTAGCCTCCTCAACTTTTACTTTATTTTCTAGGGAATTTTAAAATATTCAACCAAATTGAACAAACTTTTCGACTTGATTTACCAAAATAAATAAATTTGAAAATATTAGAAGTTAAAGAGGGGCTAATAATAAAATTTAGGGTAAATTTCAAATACCACTTATGTGATTTTACACTTTCTCATCTTAGAATCTTATAGGTCAAAATGTATCAATTTAGTATATCGTGGTTTCATTTTTTTTTTCGTTAAATTATATAAAAAACTTCAGGGGTGGTATTTGAAATTTTCTCTAAAATTTAGTATTCAGAGTGTTGTGTGCTTCAGATTATAGTATAGTTAAGGGGGTTTTCCTACATTTTTACCATCCGATATAATCAAAGTCTCTCTCTCTCTCCCCCCCCCCCCCCCCCTCCAATCTCTCCAATTGTGCCAAAATGCGAACTCTCGCAAAAACGCTCTCTCTCATCTCTCTCTTCCTCTCTCTCTCTCTCCGACATTGTCATTGGGCGTATTCAATCGAATCGAATCCCGTCGTCGGTGGCGGCGGCGGCGGAGATGGCGGTGGAGGCGGAGGCGGCGACGGCGGCGGCGGCGGCCGACCTCGCCCTCTCGGAGACCAACATCAAGTGGGACAGGTCCTCGATCTTCTCTTTTTCTTAAAAAAAAAATTTCCCGATTTTTTCCGTCTATTTTGCCCATTTAATTGGGTTTTGGGGATTAGGAGAGTTGAATTTGCTTGAATTTGCTTACAAATCGGATTTTCTGAAATTGGTTGGGTTGTTTGGGGGGTTCGGTGCGATTTGAGCTCTTGTTGTTGGTGATAACTGTTGATTTAGGGCATTTTACGGGGTCATTTGATCATCTACTGGTTTTTGTTCAATTGGAGAGTTGAATTTGCTCAACAATCCGATTTTATTAAATGTGTTTTGGCTGTTTTGGCGCTTGGTGCGATTTGAGCGCTCGTGTTGGTGATATTGTGGATTTCGGGCATTTATTTTTGTAGGTATTTAATCCTAGTATTATAATTTGAACATAGGTTTGTGAATAAGTTTATGGAGAAGCGTTGATCGCGTATGTTATTGCGAGTATATAAGAAATGCTTTTTTGAAACCCCTGTTTTTGTGAAATGGAAAATTATTGGTTTAAAAGCTTTTTTTTTTGCTACTTTATTAACTGCATCAAGTTTTTTCATCTTGTGAGGCTTAGGTTGATGAACATGTCCAAATTGCTGCAGGTGTAATAAGAATTTGTTTAATAGTTGAACTGCTAATTAGATCTCTGTTGTGATGTGCTAATGCTCTATGTGGGACTTTGATGAGATTACGTTACGTGCTATGAAAAAGTATGAAAAATACTCCGTTTGTTTTCTTACGTAATGTCACGTATGTGGTGCGATGAGTCAGTTACGATATATTTTTTGCAGTCCGATCAGAAAATGGAGGAGCATATATTAACTAATAGCTTTAGATGGCTCTCAATCCCAAACGAGTCCTAAGTAGTGCGAGTATGTAATGGTCAAGCCCTAGATATGAACAAAAAGAATTTATGGTTCTTCATTAAAGGTGAATAGAGCAATGAAGGCCAAGCACTTCTTAGTTTGTTAGGCCGAAAATTATTGTTACGACGCATGCCTTCATTGAGTGTGAGGTTCAGTTCAGAAAGGTTTCTAGAAAGATTTGTAAAAAGAGAGAAGGAGATAAAGCTCATTAGCAATTTACGTGGTTTGGCTTTGAAGCCTATGTTTGTGGGTCGTATGCGTGTATGTTACGCATTGCTAACTAAGTTACATCTTGATATCGTAAGCTATTTCGAATGAATAGATTGTTGCTATCTAATATCTGAAGAAACCCAACTTGGAAGGGAAGACTGCCATACTGAGGACCTAACTGATTTAGATTTATTTTGGCTTCAAGACCAAATTGAAGGACCTGACTGAATTAGATTCTGTTTGGTTCGGAGACAAAAACCGTGGGACCCTACTGATTTAGACTTTGTTTCGCTGAATATGATGCAAGAACTTTCTGGTTTGGTTTAGTTCTTCAAATTTTTAAGCAGGAAACTTTGTTTGGCTGAAAGTAATGAAATCACCAAAACCAAATCAAGTTGACCCCTATCGAGAACCGGGGTAAATGCCTGTATAACTATTGTCGAACTACAATAAATACTCCTCCGACAAGTGTATTAAAAGAATCTGTATTTATGGCAGGTATCTCTGGTATAAAACACAAATCTCTAAGTGACATAGTGATGTAGTATTTTAATAATTAAGAGGGTGAAGCTGGAAATTGCCCTTATTAGTACTAGTTTTGTTCAATTTGGAGGTGTTGAGCTTCAAATTATTAATAAAATGTTATTATTTCTGGTTTTGGGTTTTCTTAGGTTGGACAAGACGAGATTCCATGTCATCGGAGCAGTCCTCTTTACTGCCCAACAAGGCTTATTACATCCAACAGCTGTGGTGAAAACTAGAATGCAAGTTGACGGAGGTGGGCTCTCTCATATGAATGGCTTCTCAGTATTCAAAAAGATACTTAAACAAGATGGTGTACCTGGCATTTTCAGAGGTTTTGGTACCTCTGCTATCGGCGCCTTACCAGGGCGGGTATTGGCACTCACTGCGCTCGAAGTATCAAAAGATATAATGATGAAATACTCCGAAGGTTCGGATACTAATGAGGCAACACAAATTGCCGTGGCTAATGGAGTGGCCGGCTTGGTGTCAACTATAATTTCCTGCACATATTTTGTGCCCTTAGATGTGGTAAGCATGATGTTCTTTCTATTTCTTTTCGTATCTCGTTCGAATATTCATGAACCTTTCCAAAAGCAAGCAGTATGGTTCATTTATATTCTAGAGTCTGATAATGCAGTGAGAGCTTTTTTGTTGAGTGTTTTAAAATAGCTTCCTGCTGTAGCAGAAGCAGAAACTTGCCAAAACGCCTGGCTGCTTCTCTGAGTAGAGTAACTCGTTCTGAAACTAAGTCAGGTAGGCACTACATGTCTAATACTGGTCGATGATATTATGCGAACTTCAAAAAAAAAAAAAAAAATTACAGCATTAATAATTTTGTGTTTTGAAATATTCCGAATGTAGATTTGCCAGAGGTTAATGGTCCAAGGCCTACCAGGAATGACCAAATATAACGGCCCATTTGATGTTATCAACAAAGTGCTCAAGGTGGAGGGTTTTCGCGGTTTATATAGAGGCTTTGGATTAACAATATTGACCCAGTCACCTGCCTCGGCACTTTGGTGGGGCGCATACGGTGCCGCTCAGCATGCAATCTGGAGGTGCTTACACTTGTTATCGAAGTTGAAATTCGCAAAAAATGTGCTGTATCTTTTACTTGTAGGAATGTTTGAGATGGTAAAAGATTAGCTCCTTATTTTTTGTTTTAATTAATTTAGGAGCTTGGGGTATGGAAATGGAAATGGAAACGAAAAGGAGGAGAAACCGTCTGAGTTAGAGCTAGTTACAGTTCAGGCGACTGCGGGGACTATTGCTGGCGCATGTTCGTCAATTCTCACTACTCCGATAGATACGATCAAAACACGATTGCAGGTGAACTAATCTAAGTACTCATTCTTCAATCAAATGTTTTTGCTGTTACTCACAAACATACTCTTTAATATTCATTCATCTGCGTAAAATCTAATTTTTCGTCTCACTATGCACTCTTTTCTCTTTTCTTCCCAAATCACAGGTGATGGATAACTACGGCGCCGGGAGGCCGTCGGTCGTGAAAACGACGAAGCTGCTCTTGGAGGAAGATGGCTGGAGAGGCTTCTACCGAGGATTCGGACCTCGTTTTCTGAACATGTCACTATGGGGAACATCAATGATTGTTACATATGAACTTATCAGTGAGACTCTCCACCAGAGCTGCTCTTTATCACTTTTCTCAAACTTTTTTCTACTCGGCGCTTTGTTTACATTAATAATCTTGCTTTTCATGTCAACTTTGTCGGACTTCTGCAGAGCGGCTCTCCGTGAAGCGAGATTGAGTTCGATCCTGACGACTTTTTCGCAGCGTAGTCGTTCTCTGAAACTGCGCAATCTTCGACAGATGATATTGTTTGATCTGTTTTTCTCCTTCCTTTTCTACTTCGCTTCACAGGGATGAGGCCGGAAAAGCGTAGGGCATCTGCGGCATTGTCAAAAGAAAGAGGATATCGAAAACTTCCATCCAGTTCATGCTGAACACTGTAAGTATGTGATGATTCCATCTTTAGCCATTTTCTGATCCTCAAATTTTTTTTTCCCCTTCATTTTTTTTTTTTTTGGTTCTTATAGTTATGTTACAGTATAAGATGTCCTGCAGTTTTCATGATTTATGTAGACATTTAATTTAGGGTAAGTCGCACTTCTGACTTTCTGAATTGTTGCAGCTAAATTTTACGGTCAAATTTAGTTGGTTAAATTTTGATGGGTTGTTAATGTAAAAGTGATGTGAAAGTATTGTGTTTGATAATGCGATAATAAGTAAGATAATATAGAGTTGAGCTAAAATACTATCGGTAGTAAACGAGCCGTTTTACTACCGATTTGTTTTCGATGATAGAGCTTCCAAATTGACGATCGGCTCCGTTAAATATGATCTAAACTATTTAAACTACCTAGAAATCAAATTTTACGCACTTTCGATATTATTCTTTTATCCATCAAGTGAACAGAAAAATGAATGGCTGAAAATGAATACTCTTTAAAAAATGATGATAGGAGTTTTATAATTAAGATCAAGAGTATAGATATTGTTTTAAATAGTATATATGTTTTAAATTTCTTTTTTTTTAGAGCACTTGAAACTAAGGAAAAAAAAAGTACCGCAAAACGCCAGCAATGTTAATTTTATAATTTCAATTCACTTTATTTATCCTATTTTGGTTTTCTAAATGCTACACATTTGATCATCTTATAGCTTGCCAATTTGATAATTATTTGACTTGATTTACACATGTAATTAATTGGGAGAAAAAAAAAACTTACTGACTATAGTTCTTATCTACTATTCCATAACGTTAGAGTCGAAATCATCTTTATTATTAATTAATTTAGTTGAAATTATGTACTATTTCATAACATTTGAGTTAATATATGCTTTTATTAATTAATTTAGGTTGATAAAAGTAATATATAGGCGCGGATTCAAAATATAGCCCTGTGACAAATATTGATAAGGAAAGAAGCTTTATTTTTATTTTTTTTATTATTACTTTTCTTTTATTAAACTCGTCGAACCTCAAACGCAAGCCACGTTTGATCATATTTGATGGACCACTTCACCTATAATAGTCAGGTCAAGCCCTCAAATCTCAATATTTTAAATATTAGCCCCATGTCACACTCATCTCCAAATTGGGAAAGAAAAAAACAATAACACACCAATTATTTTACCTTAAAATGATGAAATGATCATGAGATTACTAAACACGCTACAGTGATTTAATGATATATTAACAATATTTGAGATGTTTCGTTAGAACAATTAAATCAAAGTGTGTTTACAACAATAAAATATATAATTATTATTGTCCGGTAATATTTGATCAGTACTATATATTACTGTAACAAGTTGCATGCACGGTTCGTTGCTATAGAACAACTTTATTATAAAGTTATTAAGACATACTAATATCTTCAACTACGTAAAACAGTAGTTTAACCGTGTCATATACTCCACCGAAATTATACATTTAATTACTCTGACCATTATTTGTTGAGACGACTCAACTATATTCATCAAATACAAATACTACGTAAAATTACTGTTGCATACATAGAAGTTTCCTCGTACATGTGAGCTACGTAACTTATAATTATATATATATATATATATATATATATATATATATATATTGAAATTAAACTAATTATGATTAGTCGCTACAACTACAATTATTTTTCCAGTTTGCGAGAGTTGAGGCTTATCTAGAACCCAATAAATGCTTCATTGTATCCTCCAATTTTAGGTTCAAGCAGTTGTTTAATGACCCTTTTTCTTTTTATTCTCTTACCCCCACCGTCCGATCTGAATCAAACGGCCAATGTTAACCCTCCAATCCAACAACCGAGATACTTCTCCTCGTGTTCTTCGGATCCACCGGGTAACCGGCGTTTACCGGTCACCTCCCCCCCCTCCGTATTTTCCACTCCACACTCATTTTCCTCTCTCTCTCTCTCTCCTCTGTCGCCATATAAACTCCTCGCTTTCCCTCTTTTCTTTTCTCACACTCTCCTCCTCTCTCTCTCTCTCTCTCTCTCTTTTGCTCATCTCCTCCATCGCCGACTCTCTCTTCCTTTGAGAGAACTCGTCGCCGACTCCTTTACTCTTCGCGACTTCGCTTCCCCCGATTAGGTTGTTACTATCCTCCTCTTCGTCCTCCTCCTCCTCCTCCTCCTCTTCTATTTGTTTTTAACATTTTTCTCGTCAATCAACTCTTCTTGGATCTGATTATTAGGGTATTTGGGATTCGTTCGTGTAGTTTTCCGATCGATTTAGCTGAGGAAGAGGAGGAATCGGAGGGGGAGAGGAGGAGGTGGAACTCGAGGAATTTGGAAGGATTCGTATTGATTAATGTATTGGTCGATCGATTTTTGCTTCCGAGCTCGTAATCCGAGTCCAAATGTTTCGTAAGAACGACTCGTTTTCATCCTGCTTCCACCTGTTCCTGCTCCGGCTCTTCGTTTTTGTAGTAGAGCTGAGGTCGAAACCCTAGCTCGCCGGGAACCCCTGACTCAGTGTCTCGGAGCAGCGGAGCCGGCTCCGATCGGATCTTAGTAAGCTGAGTTTTTGTTTGGAGTGATCTTATAAGGACGAGGAGGATGATGCTCGATCTGAACATGGCCGGCGATCCCTCTGATTTCGCGGAGAAGCCGCGGTCGAAGGGCTGCGGTAGTGATTCCGCCACCTCCAACTCCTCGATCCTCAATGCCGAGGCCGGGGGTAATCCTGCCGATGAGGATTCGAGCACCGCACGGCCGACGGCTGCTACGGCCTTGCAGTTCCGTATACTGAGGAGCTCGGCGTCAGCCGAGCTCGAGAACGAGGCGGAGGACGAGAACTGCGGTTCTCCGGAGTCCGTCGTTGTGACCAAGCAGTTATTTCCCCTCAGCGCGGTCTCGGAGTGGCCGCAGGCGCTGCAGACGGCTTCGTCGTCTAATAGGTCGCAGTGGATCGATCTCCCGTTCTGCCACTCCGACGCCCAGACGGAGATTAAGGTTTTTGCGCAGCAGCCGCAGCCGCAGCCGCAGCTGCAGCCGCCGCAGCAGCAGCAGCAGCAGGTGAAGAAGAGTAGGAGGGGGCCGCGGTCTCGGAGCTCTCAGTATAGAGGGGTTACGTTCTACCGTAGAACTGGTAGATGGGAGTCGCACATATGGTTAGGGCCTTTTCTTCTGCACCTAATCGATTTAGTTCTCTATTCTGAGCTACATAACAGTAGAATTATCTTTGGCTATGCAGGGACTGCGGGAAACAAGTTTATTTGGGTAAGAAATTATATGCAGTTCTCTTTGATCTTGTCTTGCTTCTGTATGTATAATAATCTCTGTTTTTTTTTATAAAAAAAATTTTGATTGGTTGGTTTATAGGAGGATTCGACACTGCTCATGCGGCTGCTAGGTTAGCAATTTTTCCTGTTGGTGGAAGCGGAGAACTCTAATAACTGTTTAATTATGAGGAATTCATAAAATGATAATCCTTATTGCAGAGCATACGATCGAGCTGCGATCAAGTTTCGGGGCGTCGATGCCGACATCAATTTCAACCTTAGTGACTATGAGGAGGATATGAAGCAGGTGACATGGGGATATTACCAGTTTAGTAGAACTTTTAGTAATTAGTTTAGGTGAAGGATTGTAGCTTATGCACAACTTTTCCTTTTCCAGATGAGGAATCTAACAAAGGAAGAGTTTGTGCACATTCTGCGTCGGCAAAGCACCGGGTTCTCCAGAGGTAGCTCAAAATATAGAGGGGTTACGCTTCATAAGTGCGGCCGCTGGGAAGCTCGTATGGGACAGTTTCTGGGCAAGAAGTAAGATTCTTTGCCCCGGTCCTTCGTCTAGCTATTCTTTAATTCCTTTCTGAAATTGCGATGAACAAGTCAGAACGATGGTTCTCCACCTTTTATGAAATTACCACAAGCCATATGTCTTAAAATGGCAAATCTTTACGATATTTTAATATCCTGGATCTATGAGAGATAAAGAAAGAAAAGAACCTGGAAACTAGTCTTCTTTATAAATGAAAACACAATGCTTGGGTGCAGGTACATATATCTTGGGCTATTCGACAGCGAAATAGAAGCTGCAAGGTCTTCCTGAGCATGGATTTATCACTGCTGATTATACGTTTGTTAATATTTTGGTTAAATTCAAGATGGTTCGATTCCAACTCGCATCTTTTTTTTTTCGTTTCTTCTGTTGTTTTTGGACATTAGGGCTTATGATAAGGCAGCTATAAAATGTAATGGGAGGGAGGCTGTAACCAATTTTGATCCTAACACCTACGAAGGCGAGCTACTTGCTGATGTCGATGTTGAAGGTATTATACCCATGCTGCAATTTCCCTCTTATCTATTTAAAAGTTGCGGGTTTTTTGACTATCCTTCAGATAATTTGTGTGTTGTTATATATTCATCCGTACATATTTGATGTGCTCACAGGTCAGGAAGTTGATTTGAGCTTGAGGATATCTCAACCTGTCATCCAAAGTCCGAAGAGGGATCATGAATCTGTTGGCATCCAGTTCCAGTATGGATCGTTGGAAACATCTGAAACCAAGAAATCGAAGGCAAGCAGTCCTGCTACCTTGAGATCTAAGAACCATACATTTGTTAGTTTTGGACCTAAATTGTTCAACTTGACACTCCGAGGACTAATTGATTGAAATCAGAGTCAAATTTTAAGCACCGAATTGTGAGAATTGAAATTCTGAGGGCGAATAATAATCCAGCCCAAACTTCGGTGACCGAGTTTGTAATTAACCCCTGTTTATCTTTCTTTTATTTTGTCGCACTACTGGCATCATTTGCTGAATAGTAACTGCTGCTTCTGTATTACCTGAAGTTTGGTACAGAAAGGAGAAGGATTTAGCTTGTTCATTTCCGAAGAAAGTTTTGCTCACGTGCTTTGTTTTTGTTTCTCTTGGCAGGTTGACAGCTCCTTCCAACAGGCTAGTCAGCCACACAACACAGTGATGCTGCCTGAGCACCCTTATTCCCGAACTGCACTAGGCCCTGCCATCTTCACTGCTAGTGAGGTGATCTTTTGCAACTTGCTCTTTTCTGATCACAGAAGTTAGCAAATTTCTTCTTCCACTGCTTTAATCTTCATAATATAATTGGCACAAAACGAGGGTCCCGTACAAATGTGTGAAATTCTGCAAATACCTCTGCATTTTCTTTTAGGCATAGATATCTATCTACGTTTTGACGTAGATAACGTGGCATGGGCATGCTTGCAAATAAGTAAGGTTTTCAGGGGCGCTCCTGCAAATACTATGTGTATTTGTGCAATTTTGCATATTCGCGTGGGCAGGTATGCAAAAAATCCACCCCAAAAAGTAGCACCTGTGGTACCGTATACTTTTCTGCCACTTGAGTATCTGGTGTGTCGTTTTGCCAGCCATGATAAGATAGAAGGTTTAATTTTCTAAATTTAGCAAGTTGGGCTGCTCATGTGTGTTTAATTAGTTCCCTCTGAAAGCAACATCCTAAAGAGTTGATGTCGTGAACCATTCAAGAGCTCTTAGGATGTTATTCTATTGTCATTCAACCTTCTTTTTCTTTCACATACGCATGCTAGCTGTTTTAAACATACACATATTGCACTTCTTACTTGTTTAAGTGAAACTTATCTTGGTTGCATAAGATTCATTCGAAAAGCGCCGATCTTTGATTCAGATTGCATTTTGTCGGTTAGTTAGATTGTAGCACAGAAACCTTGCGAAAATCGTACTTAGGTTTCTATATGAATCCAGAATAATGCGTCGAATTGTTCTCCTCCCCGCGTATTTCATTTAAAGATTAAATTTTCTCTTACATGGTCTTTCCCATTGTAGGAAAGAGCCATAGAGAAGAGGCCAGAGGCGCCCGGCACGCAATCTCTCCCCATCTGGGCAAGGATGACGCATGGCCGTAATACCAATATTGCTCCATTACTGCCGCTGTTCTCGTCTGCAGCATCATCAGGATTCTCGACACCTACCGTGACTGCCATGCTCGCCACCCCGCGCTCTTCGAACGCACATTTCCATTTAAACCCTGCATCTTCTTTGAATTTCTTCAAGAGCTGATTCTAATGGAAAAGCCAAAAGAGGCACGCGTAATGTGTATACACACACCTTGATGTTTAAGCCACTGTTTGTATACTATCACTACACACAAGCATCAAACTCGAGAGCTTAAAAGAAGCTAATCTTGGGTGAATGGAATAATTCTTGGTAAATTTTGGGTTCTGGAAACTCAGTACGTGCCAAGTTGAATATTTAATATATGCGCCTTGTTTTTACCCTTTTTTTACCTTTTTTTTTTTTTTGAATTTGAATTGCTTGACTCTAAATCTGATTCTAAGTATAAATTAGTAAGCTGAGAGCATGATGTTATTGCCTCGACATTTTATGTGCAAGAATAATTTTGGAATACGACAAAAATTAATCAATTTTCTACCTAGGTATTATTGATTTTTCATGTCTATTCTCAGTCACACACACTGACAAAATTTTGACATGACAGAATAAGATTGCGGTCCCAGAAGAGGTTGGGGATCCTTCTAGCCAAGCATGATTGATTGTTCTGTCATTCTATGTCCGCTTAAATTGCTAAACTGTCTTAGTATCATGTCGTAATAAAATTTTAGTAATAATGCTATATAAAATGACAATTTATCTTTAAAAACTTGAAGTAGATAGAAAATGATTTTTTTATATCCTATAAAATTTCAAATACAAATTGAAAAAACAAAATCAGTTTTCTTCTGCTCGGTCTCATTCAACTAGGGGTGTCAACGAGCCGAACATGAGCGAACTGGGGGCGGCTAACACGAGTTGGCTCGTTAAGGTATTCAGCTCGGAGTTGAACACGAGCCGAACACGAGTTGGCTCATTAACAATATGTTAAAAAAAATTATGAAAGATCTGTATAGAAAATAAATTTACGAAATCTTATTTATTTGATTTTGATCTAATAATTAAGACTTTGTATATAAATGAACTTTTAATAATTGAGTTGGGCTTTATATTTAGATTAAATTAAAAACTAATTATTTATTTTTATATAATATAAATATAAGATATATGTCTTCAAGCTATTATCGAGCCAAACACGAGCGAGCTGAAGAATCCAGCTCGTGTTCGGCTTGTTTATTAAACGAGTAATTTAATCTCGTGCTTATTTCGAGCAAAACAGGAATTGGCTTGCGAACAACAAGCTAGATTGCGACCCCTACATTCAACTCATCAAGAGATGCTTATCTTCTTTATTTAATTGTACGGATCAAGAGATCCTTAATTAAGTAATTAAGGTATGTGGCCACAGTTTAAACAAAGCATTTCTAATTTTCCCTTCTTTTTTTTTCTTTTTTTTTTTTTGTTTTTCCTCCGACCACTTACTGCAACCTCATGGCATAATATAATCCCACCCATTTTTCCTTGTGTGTTATACAATTCGTTGACCCCAAATACTCGGTGTATAATTTTTCTTTTTGATTTTTTTAAGGATAAGCTCTCGGAGGTTTAATCTTAGTGGGCTCCATATCGACCTCGACATGATTCATACCTTAACTCCAATTATTTATCTATTTACTCGTAAATCATTTCGAATATTTTAATCCAAACAAATGCGTCACTGCTTACGTTTTTTGATGCTCTTTTTTATGTATATTATATTTTATTACATTCTATTTTCGATCATTTCCTTTATTATTATCCAACGTAACACCTGGGAGTGTATTCAAATCCCCGGATAGCTGTATCAACTTATTCCTGTGTCGGGAATAAGTCTCGTATAATGAAGAAGCACATTTAGATATTCGGATTTAATGACGTTGCATGCTTGGAGATTCGTGAACTTTTCACATACATATTTTTTTAAACAGTGTGCAATTAATTAAAAGAAATAGAGTACTTGTTTACTCCATGATGATGAGGTTAAATTAATCTTTTAAGATAACATCTAAATCGTAACCAATATTTTCCTTTCTAAAATAATTGTCTATTTCTAAAAATATATGCTATTCACTACCTTGGCATTTATCTTTTAATGGGTTAAATACTTAACCACCAAAATAGTGAGACATTTTTGGTGCAGTTCAGAAAAAAAAAAAATTTTAATTTTTAAATCCATTTCTGGTCCAAAATTATTGAGTTGTGCCGCGTCAAGATCAAATTTAAAACAACAACCCTATCCATAGGCCCGAAAAGAAGTGTATACCATACATCTCATTCATCTAAGATGTGAAATTTTTTTATTTATCGCATGATGTGACAATTTTTTTTAAAAAAAGAATCTCACAAATTAGATAGATGGACATAAATCATACACGGATAGCAATAATTTGGGCCACATAACGAAAAATACAAAACCCGACCCGACCCGACCCGACCCGAAATCTGCTCATCTAAAACGCACGGTACCCGCCTCACCAAACGGGCCGTATGCGGTTATGGGACTGAGCCCAGTAGTTAATAGGACCGGCCTGAGTCTTATCGGATCCGGTTATGCTCACATATTGGGCCGGATCTCGCTTCGGGAATCCGGTTACCTCCCGTGAGCTTACCCCCTCTACAGTTTCGCCTCGTTCGCCGCGAAATAATTTTTTTCGTGGAGTTTTACCCCAAAAACTGAGAGGCGATGCGTGCGTGGCGGTGAGCGTATCGCTCGAATCGAGGCGACGAAACGATACGTCACGGTCAACGTACACTGTTCGAGTCAACCTAAAGTTCATAATGACCATTTTTAATTTAAATTTTCTTAGCCATTTTAATTTGAATTTTTAAAATTTTTTTCAAATAGTGTTTAAAATCAGCCATTTTATCTCATAATTGTGATAACTTCGGTTAGTATATGATTTAAAAATTATATGTATATATATGTGTTTAAAAAAAATTATTTAAAATTCATAATTTTTGAATGTTTTTATATTTTTAAATTTTTTTATTGCAGCCTCATTTTTTCTTCCTCGTCGCTGGATGTGAATAATTAAATTGTAAATTTTACCAATGACACCAAATGATTGGCCAACTTATTTATTTTAATAATTTGTAATGTAATTTAAGGAATTATATAAAATAAAAAATAATATAAATTAAAATGGCTATAAGTTAAAACCCTTACCATTAGCAGGAGAGATTAACATCCATTAATAAAGTAGCGGTCAGAATCCGTGCAATGCGATGGATAGAAATCATAGTAAAAATTTAAGATTTAAATATTAAAATAAAAAACATAAAAATAACAAAAAATAATCATATTTGGTTAGCTGATAATATAAAAAATATATATATTTTTTAAAATGAGAATACAATTAGGAAAGAATTAAAAAAATAGAATGAAAGAACTATAAAAGAATAAAATTATTATATAGATATCCTGAAGAATAATTCTAATTTATAAATATTAGGCATTTTAATCGAAAAAAAAGATTTT
Organism: Ananas comosus; assembly: GCF_001540865.1. Lineage (NCBI taxonomy): Eukaryota > Viridiplantae > Streptophyta > Magnoliopsida > Poales > Bromeliaceae > Ananas > Ananas comosus. The sequence continues at coordinate 11,306,791 of NC_033633.1, read as the reverse complement.
ATGTACTGGGCCAATAATTTAAGCGATACACCCCAGTTTTTTTTTTTTGTTGTTTTTCCTTTCAAGTATGTAAACCTAAGGCCAAAAGTAGTAGAATTGATTCTCATAAAACTCTTTCATTCTTTTTCCGTTAAAAGAAAAACAATTCTAATTTTGTAAGACTAAATTTTAAAAAGCACTACTATTCATTCGCTCGAAACGGTGTGTATATCATACATCTCACTTATCTAAAAAATGAGATTTTTTTTTATTTGTTGAATGATGTGACAAATAAAAAATCTCATCCGTTAGATGAATGAGCGTAAATCATATACTCCGAAATTGAGTGTTTGGATAGTTTTTTCCAATTTAAAATATCGTAACAATTCGAGTCACACAATGAAAAATACAAAACCCGACCCAACCCAAAAATCTACTCATCTCAAATGCACATACACTAGTTATTTGACTTGGGCCGAAGTAAAATTAAACCAAAGCTCAAATGTGTGTTCTCACAACACCCTTTCATAAGGGGCCTCCATGCAACTTGGATCTATTTTTAAGCCCAAATAGTTCAACACTTTCATCTTTGCATATTTGTTCATGTAGTACAGAGAAACAAATGAATCAACATATTTAAATCATCTGTAAAAGGAAAAGAAAAAAGTTTAAAACTTTGTAAAACAGTTTGCTAGTGTAAATTTATACATGTAAACTTAATTAGCTAAATATTATTAACAAGCACCGAGATCTTAGCGTTACTACTCTTTTTTCTTTTTCTTTTTTTACTGTAGGATATCCAAGATCGATGGAGCATCTGAAGTTTTAAGTAACAAAATATCAAAAGCAACACAGAAAACAATTTTGAAAAAAAATATATATATATATATAAATAATATTCAGCTTCTTCAGCAAAAAGATAGAATAGTGAGAGTACTATACCCCCAAACATAATAAATTTGTCATGGATCTTCACTTAAATTTAAATTTTGTAAAATCTAAATGCTTCTATCCTTAATTGATCATCTCGAGCCATCAATTTTATTCAGACAAAAACAATTCACCAACATTTTGATGCATTAATAGTCTCAACAACAGCTATTTACATTAATACAAAGCTTCATCCAATGGATTAACTCATTTAGAAGAACCATTAGATTAATCGACATACACACTAATCCAATCCTACTATTTCTCCACCAGGAACTAAAGTTTGAGAACCAAATCGATAAAGTTTGATTCTCTCCAAACTACAAATCGATCAAGAGAAACACTTTTGTCGCGCTCTTATCTCTCTTTTTTTTCTTTTACGACCTTACTTGAACATGATCCGAGCCCTCTCTTCTCTTCTCTTCTCTCCTTACCACAGTTTCGCAAAAGTCGAAAACATTAGCATGGTATAAGACACTATCCTTTACAATTTCCGCCCCGCGATCCAACTCTTCAAGCCTCGTAGCTCGCTTCCGATGCATAACCGCTCGGCGGCGGAGTTACAGGGGCGGATTCGCCGTATTCGCCCTCCTGGAGCTTCTCTCTTTTCTTCGATCCTAACGACGTAACCGATCGAACGAGACCGCCGATTATCTTAGCCTTGATTTGTCCCCTCTTTGGCAGGGGCCTTCCTTTCCTCTGATCTCTCCAATCTCCGTACTCCATCGACGAGAATTTGTAAGAAGACATGTTATAAAGAGTAGATCTAGTGATGTGAAGAGAATTGTTTGAAGAGCACATAGAGTGATACTGCATATATATATATATATATATAGTGGATTATTAGATGATCAAATAGTGTTTGCTTGTGGTGCAAGAATCCTAGTGTTAGGTCAAGGTGTATTTAGTGGAGAATCTTTCAATAAAAACTATAGTGGTTAATTACTTTATTTTCCTTTTTCATTTTTCACTTTTTTTCTTTTGTGAAGTAACCGATTAGTTAATCATTGATGTAGACATAAATTATTAGATCACTGATGATGGGACCATGATTGTGACATTCATATTACTTTGATGCTTGAGAAAGAAAATAAATTATAAATTTTTGTGAGCCACGTTTGGAGTATTCAAATGGTGGAGGTGTCATAAATAAGTTTAGGAAATTTCTATTTGGTTTCTGTTTTTCGAGGGTAACGTGAATATTTGGGTACTTGTTATGCATGTGCAAAAACTGTTAATACATTGGTAGTTGGGATGTTAATTTGTACGAATATTTTATTTTTTTTGCTTCTAAATATGAACGAGACAGATTTAATTCATACTTAACAAAAAAATACAGTAGTTATTTATATACAAACAAAAATTCGATAATTTCAAATTCGAATATATTTCTTGTTTGTACTCCATCGAATCTGAAACCAAATCAGTATAAAAAATATAGTTCTCGATATTATATTAAATATTAAATAGTCGGGTATGATATTTTAGTTTCGGGTACAGATTTTTAAATTTTTTTTATTTATAGTTGGGTTCAGGTGTTGAATTTTTATATCTGATGGGATTAGGACACGGTATCCAACTTTATTATTATTTTTTTAACTTGTATTCAATTTCACATTTTAAAAAATCATTCCCAAAACCAACACCTCGACATCTCTATATCAGCACATGGGTGATAATTACTTTAAAAAATAGATATTAGTTATTATAATATTAGATGGGAATCACATGGATTTGATTTGATTTGATTTGATTTGATTTGATTTCAACTGGTCCAACGGTCAATATGAGTTCGTGAATTCCATTCACACATTAAGACTACTATTAACAGTCAATGTGTGGAAAGTAAAGACTTTTACCATGCAAAGTAAACTGTGTTCACACGTACATAAAGGATGTAGCTGGACACTTGTCCCACCCCAAATTTTGGCCTTATCCCCCCTTCTTTTCTTTTTTTTTCTTTTTTTTTTTTTATGAGTTGGCACCATCATAACCCTCCATCCCAATACTTAGCATCTCAAATTTGGCTTATCCCCTTTTTTGACTTGCCGCCTCGTGGGCGACCTGAGAGGTTAGGAATGACGTAATTTTTAGAAAGATCCTATTCGATTCTCTATTTGCAGTTCATAAGATTAAGTGTTAGTCGAATTTTTGAAAATAATTTTTTTTTCGTAAATCATCGCTTTGTAATCTCTATTTTTTCTTGGGTGATAGGCTCGGCCTTCGCCGTCTCATCTCATTTTATCTAATTTATTTTATCAATATTCAATAAATAAAATAAATAGAATGCTATATATATATATATATATATATATATATAAAATTAGGCTGGAATACTATTAATAGTAAAACGCTATTTTTGCTATCAAATTTTTAACCCTTAGATGAAAAATTGTAGGGTCAGAATGATATTAGTCGGTTAGAATTGAGTGGTCCCCCTAGGGTTGAGTGGTCTCTACTGGGTTATAGTATTTAATCTAATAGTTAGAAATAATGAAAAGAGTTAATCCAAAGGCTAAAAAATTGATAGCAACAATAAAATTTTGCTAATAATAATAGCCCAGTCCAACTATATATATATATATATATTCACTTGCCCACTATAGAAGGCCACGAAATAAATCCCCCTACTTTGCGCATGCTGGGGATGGACCATCTATACATGGTGGTCGGTATATGTCGTTTTCACATTTACATCACATGTTTCACATGTAGAGAGAGAAAAAAAAAAAAAAAAAGATCGAAAGAGTTTACTAAATAGATATGATGTAACATGCATATTTTGTCCATTCAATTTTTTTTTAAAATTTTTTAAAAATAGAATTTTGTTTAAATTTTTATGAATTCTGCGGTTAAAAGAGAAGTACAATTTCTATTTATATATAGATGAATATATACCTTCTTTTTTTACGAGTGTTCGAAGAACAGTTATAAAGGTGTAATGATTACTTTTTCATGCTACGTGGATTACAATTGTTAGTGAAAATAATTCACACACTAATCAGCAGGATCCACAGCGATCTTTCGAATCAGTGAAATTTAATTATCTCTGCCTCACTAATTACATTAAATATTTTAGGTGAAATGGCAAATGCCCTCATGTCTCAATTATTCCCATGCATTAAAATTTGCACTAATTATTATTTTTTTGTAGAGATAGATAATATGTTACCTATTTCGTTTATTTTTTTAAAAAAATAAACTTACCTAAAAATAAACTTAGCCATACTTTACTACGGCCCGAAATAGGTTCAAAATTTTTGAACAATTGTTGAATATGGTTGCAGAACTTCACTAAAATGAATTGACTGATTACATTATTCTACATTTTTATCCAATTTATATGATTCCAATATAATAAATATAGTGAGCTCTATCTACAAACTTGCTAAAATCCACAAAGTTTTTATGGCTAAATTTAACAATGATTCGAAATTTTTGTACTTGCTGCTGTGGAGTTGCGCGAAGGTGGGTTTATCATCGGTTTTGCCTCCTAAGCATATGCATAGTAGACATATATAATTTCGGCTTTGATATATCATGTTTAGCTCGAGTTCATTGATTAGCATATTAAATAAAATCTGAATTTGGAGCATACTATAGTAATCAGATAAATTATACATGTTAGACTTGGAATTTGATTTAGAAGAAAACCAGCGATTTGACCCGTCGTATGCTTATACTATCTGATTTAGCTCTAGAAGCCGTGGTTGGTTTGTATCACCGCAGTATCTCNTATACACAAAACTTCAGATATCTTATTTAGGTTTATCGAATGTTCACTTTAGTATTCTTTAGTTTTAATCTTTCACTGATTTAATAAAAAAAGTTACTAGAATTTATAATAAAAATAAATAAACAAAACCACAGGGGCACAGGGTACCAAATTGATATATTTTAAATCATGGGATAGTAAATTGAGAAAGTGCGAAATTACATGAGTGGTATTTGAAGTTTTTTTTTTTTTTTTTTAAGAGTTTAGGGACCGTTTATGAAATATGAATGTTTTTTTTTTTTACAGCTAAGTAATAACTTTAGTTAAAAAAAGATATATTAACCGATTGATTACGATATACAAAATACGAAATTAACTACAAAATGAATGATATTTTTGCGCGTATTACAATCGCTCCGCAATTCCAAACCTAATCTTTAATTATTATGTGGCTTTATTTTTATTCCACTATAAATACGTATCTAATTGAGAAGTGCAATTCGATAATTTTTTATTCTGTAAATTGCGAAAAATATTTTTTTTCAATCTTATTTATTTACTTGATAATAAATAAAAATAAAATTATAGAATAGTGAAAAATAATTTTTCCAAATATAGAACAGTTGTGTATGGGTGGACAAAGTCCATTTGGAAGCTTATCGGTATGTCATTTATTGGGGTTCGGAGCTGATACGGACCNCTCTATCAAAAAAAAAAAAAAAAAAAAAAAAAAAAAAAAAAAAAAAACAAACAAGGGGGTTAATTTCACATTGGTCCCTGACATTTATTTTTTTGGGTCAATTCATGCAATTCCTCACAAATATAGTGAATTGTAAATATATTTTTATCTCGCAAAAGTCCTAATATTTTTAGATATATTCCTACCGTTAGAATCCGTTAGAAAAGTTTAGTTAACCATAGGTTAAATTCGTTACCCTGATTAATTTTTGACATTTTTACCTCTCTTATATTATACTGTTATAATTTTTAGAGGGATATATTTATGATGATAAAGTTGGAAATATAAATAATTTTCTAACGGTAACAAATCAGAGGGACATATCTGAAAGAATTAGGGCTTTTGCAGAAATAACTTATAACAGTTAAACTTTATAGGGATATATTTATAATTTACTATATTTGCAGGGGCCTATATGTAATTAACCCTATTTTTTATTAAAAAAATCTATGTCATTGAACTTATTTAGTATAAAAATATACAGAACTTATCTAAACTATGAATTATTTTGTTGATTTGAAAATAATTTAAAAGTTAAGATAATTGCTTATTTTAATACATTTGTAGTTATAAAATTTGCATCAATTATCGTTGTAAAAGTAAACAAAACATTTAAGCATTTTAAGTTAAAATATTATTGGCCGACTCAAATTAAATAATTTGAAAGATTAGATAATCAAATTAAAATTTGAAAATAGAATGGGCTTAAATGCGACGTACATGCTTACAAGAAAAGACTAGTAAAGTAAAAAATATGCACAAAATTGTTTGGGACCAAGATATAAGTTTATTCCAAAAATTGAAAAAAAGGGAGAATTGTCAAAATATAGAAGCAAATATCAAACTTCTACCTTTCAATTACACAGAAAATTTTTTATACTGAATAAGAGCGTGTTTGCTTCTGTTAAAAAAAAAAATCTAGAAAATAATTTTCTAATTAGAAAAGTATTTCTCGCCCGTTAGTTGTCTAAAAAAAAATAGTTTCTGATTTCATAAAAAAGACTCCTTTTAGTTTTCTAAATTTTTTATCCGAATAACAAAGACTATAGAAATAAAATTTTTCCATAAAACTCATTTTTTTTGAAAAATAATTCTATTTTTTTTTGAGAAACCAAACATCCCATTAAGTTATCAGTAAAAATATATATAACTTATCTGAATTGGAGATTATTTTGAATCGACTATCTAATTTTTTTAAAGAAAAAACTTCAAATATCCCTCTTGTGGTTTTACTTTTTCTCATTTTAGTATCCTGTGGTTTAAAATGTATCAAGTTAGTAGCCTGTGGTTTCGCACATTTTCATTTTTGTGCCCTATGGTTTAAAGTGTATCAAGTTAGTACCCTGCGGTTTCGCATTTTCTCACTTTAGTATCCTGTGGTTTAATATTTTATTAAGAGAAAAATAAAACCACGGGGTACTAACTTGATACAAAAATAAAACCACAGGGTACTAACTTGAAACAAAAATAAAAACCACATAGTACTAACTTGATACACTTTAAACCATATGATACTAAAGTGAGAAAGTGCGACACCACTGGGTACTAACTTGGTACACTTTAAACTATAGGGCACTAAAATGAAAAAGTGCAAAACCATAGGGGGTTTTTTGAAGTTTTTTCTTTTTAAAATTTTGACTTTTCTACGCAACCTTTTAATTTGTTTGATTTCAGTCAGTTAGTGGCATTTTTATTTTAAATTTTAAATAAATGCGTCGTTTATCTTCACATGTTTACTTAGTATATTTCATACAATTTTCATAACTCTAAATTTATTAAAGTAAAAAGTAATTAGTTTAAATTTTGAAGTCAAAGTAACATTAACTGACTCAACTCAAATAGATTAAAAATTTGGATAGCAAAAAATCAAAATTTCAAACGGTTGGCCACCGGCTAACATCTAAATTTATGAAAGTAAGTAATTAGCTTAATTTTTGAAGCCAAAATACTGTTAATTGATTCAAATCAAACAGATTGAAAGATTAGGTAATAAAATTAAAATTTTAAAAGATTAGATAGCCGATTCAAAATAGTCCATAATTCAAGTAAATTTTGCATGTTTTTATCTACAACTTATTCCAATATCTAGACAAAGCCTAAGGAACCCCAAAAAAAAAAAAAAAAAAAACTTCAGTGAGAAGCTCGCCAACGATGCTTCATTGTTGTTTTCGTCTCTATCCGAGTCTTACAATTCTTTCCTTTAGAGTTTAAAGAATTATTTTTAATTTTTAGTATTAAAAAACATTCAAAGAATCTGAAGACAAAAACAAAACTAGTACGCGACAGAAAATTAAGATTTAAAAGATTTTCCCAGGCCTATAAGAGAATTGAAATACAAAATATATATTTATACAGGAGGTTTTCTGCAATTTATCCATATGTTTATTTTATCATTATTATTATTTATTTTTAACTTGTGTATGAGAGAGAGAGAGGGGTAAAATACAATATATATATATATTTACATAGGAGGTTTTCTGCAATTTATCCATCTATTTATTTTATTATTATTATTATTATTATTATTTATTTTTAACTTGTGTATGAGAGAGAGAGAGGGGTAAAATACAATATATATATTTATACATCTATTTATTATTATTATTATTTATTTTTCTGCAATTTATCCATCTATTTATTTTATTAGTATTATTATTATTTATTTTTAACTTCTGTATGAGAGAGAGAGGGGTAAAATACAATATATATATATATATATTTATAGAGGAAGGTTTTCTGCAAGTTATCCATCTATTTATTTTTTATATTATTATTATTATTGTTATTATTTATTATTAACTTGTGTATGACAGATAGAGGGCTAAAAATACAATGTATATATATATATATATATACAGGAAGATTTTCTATAATTTATTCACCTATTTACTTTATTATTATTATTATTATTTATTTTTAACTTGTGTATGTATGAGAGAGAGAGGGGTAAGATACAATATATATTTATACAGGGGTTTTCCTGCAATTTATCCATCTATTTATTTTTTAAAAATTATTATTTATTTTTAACCTGTGCGTGTGTAAGAGAGAGAGAGAGAGAGAGAGAGAGAGGGGTTCCTAACTCTTTGGATCTCGCTCTCTCCCCACCCCGCTCGTTCCCGTCACCGCCCCTCCTCCCCCATTACCATTCCCATCCCCATCCCCATCCATGGTGAGCTCCCCACCTCGAACCCTAACCCCACCCCTCCCCCGATCCACCCCTAACTACCCCGATCTCGTGATCGGATGCTCGTAGTCCGCGGCGGCGGCGGTGGCGGCGGCGATGGGGTTTGAGGGCGGCGGAGATGGCGGAGGTGGTGGGGGTGGGGGAGTTGCGGGGGAGGAGGAGGATGTGGTGTCGGTGAATGGCCTCTCCATGAAGACCTCCGAGGTGGAGGCGAAGCTCGACGAGGGCAACATCCAGGAGGCCGAGTCCTCTCTCCGCGAGGGCCTCTCCCTCAACTACGAGGTCTCCCTCTCTCTCTCTCTCTCTCTCTGTTGGGGCCGATGATGATGATGATGATGATGCTATTTTTGTTGTGGATTGTTGTTCCTACTAGTGATGGGAATTATAGCAATGTGATTGATTCTAGTGTTTGTTAGTTTTTTTTTTTTTTTTTTTTTGTTTTTCTCTCAGAAAAAGTGTGAAGCATTTGATGGTGTTGTGTTTGATGACGTTCTTCTTGTTGTGTTTTTTGTTTTTGTTTTTTTGTTACCTGGAGAAATGGGGATTGTTTTGTTGTGGAAAATGGCATTTTGATCTTGCTTATGATAGTTTGTAGCTCAACAAAAATGGTTTTTTTTTAAGCTATGCAGCAAATGTAATCTAAAGGGAATCTTCTCTTTGATTCAAGTAATAGTGTTGTATCTAGTGCTCTTTGGTAATTGCATGATTTTAAATGCTGTTAATTTGGATTTGGAAAACAAGGGTAAAAATGTGTTCTTGTAGTGAGAGATGTCTATATGAGTATGTATTGGGAAGGAAAAAACCGAAAAAAACTTCATTCATGAATAATTAGAAGCTTGATTGTGGTAATTGACATTGGTTGCCTATATCAAATGTTATTTTGATGGTTTGTCATGGAGAGTTCTCAATAAGACACAGTTTAGTCATTGGGTAATTTGTGGGTGAACTTCTTCTACATGTGCTGGCGCGTGTTTATATATTTTCTCGTTAGCAGGTAAGGAAAAATAAATTTAATTTAGAAGGTTATGTGAAGGGAACAATTACTACTTTGAAAATATATGATTTTTCTTTTTGTGTTAGTGTGTAAACTTCGAACCAAGCCAAATGGCTTGTTAAACCTTTCGTCAAACGCTCATTGGACTATTTATATCATTATATGCAATATTTGATTGTAAAGGGCCGGCCATTTCTCCTCCAAATTTGTTCCTTGTCGTCTCTCTCTTTTCCTCATTTTCTTGATAATGAGGGGTGGGTTGGAAGCTGTTCTCGAGATAGGTGGTGTAGTTTTTGGGTCGTTTTAGTATGTTTTGGGTTTCCATTCCAGTCTATTTCAGGCGAGTTTGTTTTGAGGACAGGTCGTGCGCTATTTGTTTTCTCTATTTTAGTTGCTTTCAATGCTCATGCTTGCGCTAACAAATGCATTGGTTACTAGTCACAAATTATACTCTTGTATGATTGAAAAGTATGGGGCCACTGTATATGATTATCTTTTATCTTCGTTGTGAATTTATATGCGACCTACTCAATTTTCCTCATGTTGTTTCTTCGAACATTTGAAGGAAGCAAGAGCACTTCTTGGAAGGCTGGAATATCAGAGAGGCAATGTAGAAGCTGCTCTTCGAGTGTTTGATGGAATTGATCTTCAAGCTGCCATTCAGCGTTTGCAACCTTCTCTTTCTGAAAAGCCTTCCTCTAGGCGGAGCCGCTCACATTCAGGTTCAGATTCATTGCATTCGGTGTCTCAGCATGCTGCTAGCCTTGTTCTTGAAGCCATTTACCTGAAGTCCATGTCCCTTCAAAAGCTTGGCAAAGCCAACGGTATGTATTATCTTTGAAGGATTTACATATGTGCCCCCTGGAAATCTTTTGTTTACATATATATCCCTGTAAAAACTTAATTTTGAGTTGTTCCCTTCACAAACATAATTTCCTACTAAATCAGCTGACTTCCCCAACGTATGAGAAGGATATTTTTTGTAAAAAGTTGCACGTCCGAGAGGATATACTAAAATTCAGATTTTAGAGGGATATGTATAAAAAAAGGCTTTTTTTGTGTCCTCTTACATTGTCTTTTGTTTAGAGGATAGACTTTATTAAACGGAGAAGATTACTAAATTATGCAGAAGCCGCCCAAGAATGTAAAAGTGTTCTCGATGCTGTGGAAAAGATATTCCAACATGGCATACCTGATGTGATGGTTGAGCAGAAATTACAGGAAACTGTTAGTAAGGCTGTAGAGCTCCTTCCAGAGCTATGGAAACAGGCCGGGCTTTATCAGGAAGCTCTAGCTTCTTACAGGCGCGCTCTTCTCAGTCAATGGAATCTCGACGATGAATGCTGTGCGAGGATTCAGAAAAGGTTTGCTGTGTTTTTGCTATATGGCGGTGTAGAGGCTAGGCCGCCCAGTTTGGCTTCTCAAGTCGAGGGTTCATTTATTCCAAAGAACAATTTGGAGGAGGCTATCTTACTCCTAATGATATTGTTAAGAAAATGGTACCTTGGGAAGATCCAATGGGATTCGTCGATGATGGAGCATTTGACTTTTGCACTATCTATATGTGGCCAAACTTTTGTTTTGGCAAAGCACTTTGAAGAAGTACTTCCTGGAACATATCCTCGCACTGAGAGATGGTATACTCTAGCTCTTTGCTATAGCGGAGCAAATCAAAATGAAACTGCTTTGAATTTATTGAGGAAGTGTTTAAACAGACACGAAAGCCCAGATGATGTAATGGCATTATTGCTGGCTGCTAAGATTTGTAGTCAGGATTGCGTTTTAGCTTCTGAGGGAGTAGAATATGCACAAAGAGCTATTGCAAAAGCCGAAGCGGCAGATGAGCATCTGAAGAGTGTAGGCCTCCGCTTCTTAGGAAATTGCTTGGGGAAAAAGTCAAAACGTGCTTCCTCTGACCATGAAAGGTCTCGCTTGCAAGCTGAAGCTCTGAAGTCATTAGATGAGGCAATGAATCTCGATCGTGAAAACCCAGATTTGATTTTTGATTTGGGGCTTGAATATGCTGAGCAGAGAAACACAAATGCTGCTCTAAATTGTGCCAAGGAATGTATTGAAGCAACGGGTGGATCGGTTTTAAAAGGCTGGAGGTTGCTGGCTTTGGTTCTATCGGCTCAGCAAAGATATTCAGAAGCAGAAGTTGTTACTGATGCTGCACTAGATGAGACCGCAAAGTGGGCGCAAGGGCCGCTCCTTAGAATTAAGGCTAAATTGAAAGTGGCTCAGTCCTCGCCTATGGATGCAGTCGAAGCATATCGATTCCTCCTTGCTCTTGTTCAGGCCCAAAGAAAGTCTTCTGGATCTTTCAAAAGCAGTGCTGAGGTTTGGATTGCTTGCTCACAAAATCTATTTTTGACATCTAATACACTTTTAGCTGCTCTCTCATCTAGTATTGTGCTTATAATAAAATTATCTGCCATTTATTTGGCTAGAATATTGTTTTTTGCGGCCTTTTTCTGAAGGTTAATATATTTCTTATTGTGAAACTTAACCACATGAATCCTTAAAGATGCATTAAAGTCAGATTTCTGTATGAATCTTTGAATCTTTTGTTTGTTTCTATGTCACTTGCTCCTAGCCTGAACAATCCCTTTTAAATTCGTAATGAATAAATTATTCCTACTCCTTTAGGCCTTTGTCTACTCTTCCACAATCCAATTGGATCTTCTCATTTATTAGTGCTTTTGCATCTCTTCATTGTATATGTCTATATAATCTCAAACGGTTGCTGGTTATTTTGCTTCCATTTGGGGATATTGTCACTTTAAGAGCTGTTATCTTCATTTCTAACATCTTAACATTCTCATTTCAATTGTGATCTTCCTCTTGTGGGATGCACTATTTCTAAATAGCCGAAAGGTACCATAGCATGCATATTGGCTTCTTTTGAATGTCTCCGCCTGAACTCTTCTACTTCATACATCCGGCGTTAATCATTTAACATATATCTCCCTCAACATCTCTGCCGTTTCGAGCAATACACCTGAGATAGGAAAAATTCTTACATTTAGATTTGTCTTTTCTCATTAATCTTAATTAAACTCTTATCCTCTCACCTAATGTTACTAATTGTGTATTCCATATATTTGCTTTACTCATTTTTAAACCTCCACCTTCTAAAGTTATTCTCTATTGTTCTAACTTTTTACGTATTACTTTTGAACCTAATTTTTGATTTTTAAATTTTCAAAGAGAGCGCAGTAAGGCTGAAACGAAGATCATTTGTTGCTCATATGCCAATATGCAGATGTAATCTTTCTTATGCTGATTTTACTTCTCTGGTATCTTTTTTAGGTTGAGGACAATAAGGTGAGCGAGTTTGAAGTGTGGCACGGTCTCGCTAACCTATATTCAAGTCTTTCACATTGGAAAGATGCTGAGATATGCTTGGAGAAGGCTCGCGCACTGAAGCCCTATTCCGCTGCTATACTGCACACTGAAGGTAAGGAACAAGGACATCTGTTCATAAATTGGTTTTTCTCTAAACATATAGTTAAGAAAAGTTCTCAAAATACTTATGAATTAATTTTATCACTTTTTTCCTTTGGTTTCATGAAAACCTTCAAGAGATTTGAGTTTTTGAGACGGAATATTATCGGAAAAAGAGCAAAACTGGTTCTAAATAGTTCCCGTTATCACTTAAGATTGCCGTTATCAATATGACAAGCAATTATTTATGTTTTATGCCGATGTGAATTTAGAACCCTTTAAAGTTTCAACAATAATCAATTAGAAAGCTGATCAATTCAATGCATTTGATACTCAAAATGCCAACTCTAAGGTCAAGTTTTACATTAAATAGCAGCTCTCTTCACCCAGTTATATTAATTTGCTAATTATGATTGTTCCATATGCTTTTGGGGAAAAAAAAAAAAACCAGGTTCGATGCACGAAGCCCGCGATCAGGCCCGTGACGCACTGGCAGCTTACACCAACGCGCACTCCATCGAGCTCGACCACGTCCAATGCAAGGTATCGATCGGCTCATTTCTGCTAAAACAGGGACCGAAATCCTTGCCCGTGGCTCGGAGCTTCCTCTCCGACGCCCTAAGGCTCGAGCCGACAAATCGGATGGCCTGGTACTACTTGGGAATGGTCCATCGAGACGACGGGAGGGTGGCCGATGCCGCGGACTGCTTCCAAGCCGCGTCGATGCTGGAAGAGTCGGATCCCATCGAGAGCTTCAGCTCAATCTCATGATCCCAGCCCGTCCTGCCCCCGCCCCTGCCCCCCGTGCCCGAAACTGAAGGTTTTGTCTGAGTTTTCTCTTTGCCCCCCCTACATTTTCAGGTATATAGATCACTGAATTGGATTTCGGATGTAGATTGTATTTATAGGTAATTTCTCTGCCTGCTGTTCAGATTTTTCGCCTCTTTCCTGCGATATTTATAACTTGTGACAGAACTCGCGCTCGGGCCGCGGCGGTGTATAAGTTTATCTAATGTGAAATCTTCAAGGCTTTCTCTTTTTTGATGATTCATTTTTACCTCTTTAAATCTCTCTCTTCCTTTAACTGTGACCCTCTCTTCTCTCCATTTCTTTTTGCTGTGTTTTTTAACAGTTGTTGCTTGGAGATGCATTTCCTTACTCTTTTAGCTTCTTTCGAATTTCTTTCGCATAATTTAATTTAAAATTTTACTTTTCGTAGTTTGTTTTGCGTAACACTTAAGTGCTTTTCTGATCAATGCTTTTTATGAAAGTTAATCAGATGTTTTGCTTAGGGATGAAATTGAAATCTGAGTCAAATTTCAGGGTCATGAAAACTGTAAGAATGAAATTAAAATTGAAGGTAAACATTAGAAACTAATTTGTCACAATTAAAAGTTTTAAACATACCATCAAAATCTGGATCAAAGTTGATGAACTATGTTTGTAACTAACCCTTTCCACAAAATTTTGTGTTGCTTTGCATTTGTGTTTATTATTATTATTATTATTATTATTATTTTTCTCAAACATAGTAACATGTCATGTCTTTTGACTTCTCATTTGTTTATGCTTATGAAAGGAACATCAACATGATTTGCAAAACACAAACATGATTCCAACTACTACATGTGCATGCTAGTTGTGCACGCACTCATTTCAAAGCCTATATAATTTTATTTTCTTATAAAAGATTATAAAATAAAAACTATACATAACGGAAGAAGAGCAGTGAATCAGTTATCGTTTTCTCGTGTATGTAAGTTGTATGCATTATTTATCACTTTTTTTTAAAAGGTAAAATCGCAGCGACTGGTATAATACAAAGTTCGTTTATTTTTGAGAAATAAATTTAGCTAAAAATGTGAATTAATTAGAATTCGAACTTGAGAACTCGAGTATCAATCACCGAATTCTTTGTCACTTGCGTTAGGAACGGTCAGTAATAGTAATATGTGTTTAGTGTTATTATTCTTTTATTGAGGGCCTTAGTTTAATGACTAAATTTAATTAGTGTTTAACACTATACATTTAGAGATTAAAGCATTGAATCTACTTATCCAGGAGAAACTTTTAAGATGGTTTAAACTTTAATAATAGCATAACCAGTGAGCAATTAATCTGGTAAATTTAATAATTTTATTAGTTTTTAGCTGTATTTTTTTTAAAAAAAAATATAATTTGTCTCAAATAGTTAAAATTATTAGAACTTAATAGAATCATCAATTTATTTAGGTAAATATCAATGGAAAAGTAAAAATAAAAATAACAAAATGAAGTGAGCATCCAATTTCAAAAAAAAGCCACATTTTTTTCACCCGTCGAAGGCCCAGTTGTTGGAGTTGGACGGTCGAGATTGAAGTATGAGATAATAACGGTGGATGAGAGCGTTCGGTGCACATAACGTACGGATGAACCCGGTTCAGCGAATTTTTATTTTACAACTTGCCATACACCGACCTTCCGTTGACCGAATTTGCCACTCGTTCAACCCGGCCGGCGCTACGCGACTCCACCTCGAACTTAACGGCGAAGCTTAACGGCGTCACCACGGGATCTCCGTTTCTCACTAACGGCGACCCGAAGCGCCGTTACTCTCCGTTTCCGATAAATACACGACCCCTCCCCCTCTCTCTCTCTCTTTCTAAAAGATCTGGTGGTGGAGCTCCTCTCTCTCTCTCTCTCTCTCTCTCTCGCGGTAAGCGTCTCTCCTCTCTCTCTTTCTCTCTACGATTCGTTTCCTCTTTGCTTTGGATTTGGATCTACCGTTTAGGTTTTCGTGGATCTGGTTTGATTTGGGGTGAAACGGTTGGATTTGGTGATTTTGGGGTAATTTTGGGTAATTGTTGCTGATTTATTCGATATTGTTGTAGATCCGAGGAGTTGTGATGTGATCGGTTTCGTTTTGGTGCGGTGATTTAGGTTTTTGTACATGGGGAGATGATTTGGGGGTGGGATCAGGGCTTGATCTGTTTGATTTGCTCATTTTATTCTCCATTTCGTATAAGTTATGTGGGCGTTTTGATCATTTTGATTGATCTAGGATGTCAGGTGATTTACTGTTGGTTCATTTTGGAACATAAATTGTATTTGCTATGGATCTAGGTTATTTACCTGCAGATGATTGCAAATCATGTTATCTGATTGTTTGGAACCTCAAAAGGGTTCAAAATTTTGAAGGATATGTTTGAGATTTGGATCGAGATAGTATGTCTATTACTTTCCACCCTTTGGTAGATCCTTTGGATCAAATACCTAACCTTTCGATCAAGGAGTGGGCATTTGACCGAAAGCGAATTCGAGCACCTATTGGTGCCTGAGGTTAGGAGGATTTAGATTTATTCATTATATATAGTAGTCACATTTTCGATCTTAGAGTGTTCAAATCAATGATTCACAGTTAAATATGATCTAGGGTATATGGAGTTCTTAGAAATAATATTTTAATTTTTTTTCAATATCGTTTACTTAGTAAGTAAATCATGCCAAAAAAGAATGGTGAAAATTGAACAATTTTTAAATTTTGAGGATAGCATTTTTGAATTCAAGATCAAAGATGCTGGCCCCGATCTAGATAATTTAAAGTATTTTCTATCAAAATTCGAATAAATTTAGNTACCACCATCATCTCAACCTCACATCTCTCCATCCAACGGCTAAAAACACACAAGTATCACCCCGATGATACTTTTACAAGTATTCTAGCCCTACTCTATATATATATAGAGAGAGAGAGAGAGAGAGAGAGAGAGTTGAGCTATTATACTTTTACAAGTATCATCATTATGGTGCTATTAGGTTTTAAGTCATTGGATCTACTTTTTGATTATTAATAGTCCTTAGATTAAACACTATTCCACCTACCACCACCTATCACCACCTACCATCATCATCTCAACCTCACATCTCTCCATCCAAGGACTAAAAACACACAAGTATCACCCCCATGATACTTTTACAAGTATTCTAGCCCTACTATATATATATATGTATGTATGTATGTATGTATGTATATATATATATATATGTATGTATGTATGTATGTATGTATGTATATATATATATGTATGTATGTATGTATGTATATATATGTATGTATGTATGTATGTATGTATGTATGTATATATTTGTGTTGACTGTCTATGTAATGCGGAATATAAGCATGTTTGACATTGGCAACATATATATAAGTTAGGTTTTTGACATCATTATTGGTCCACAAGTTGATCCATAAGGATGTAACTTTTTCCTTTGTTCAGGAGAGCCTGCTGTTTTAGTTTTTTATGCCTATTTAATCTGTTTCATTTAGAGTCCATATTGGTGATCTTCAGTTGCTTTCCTCTTGATTAGGGCAAAGATGGGGCTATCATTCACAAAGCTCTTCAGTCGGCTTTTCGCCAAGAAGGAGATGAGAATTCTTATGGTGGGTCTCGATGCTGCTGGTAAGACCACCATCCTGTACAAGCTGAAGCTGGGCGAGATTGTGACCACCATTCCAACAATTGGTATGTTTTTCAACAATAGATAAGTTGCCAATTTTTCCCTTCACTATTCTTCGTAAAACCGTAGAAACCTAGTTTGGTTTCTTCTATCATCTGACTCATCTGCACAGAAGCAAATGATAGTGCCCCTTGGTTGGCAATTTTCCTGCATGGTTAAATATTGCAGCTAATTACTAAGACTGCAAAAACATGTGCTTTTCAGCTTCCAAAACCCGTGAAAACTTGGGAGTTGTTTTTTTCTTTTTTTCCTTCTTGGATTACCTGCAATGAAATTATGAAAATGCAGTCATAATGGAGATCATACTTTCTCATGCTTTACACCACCTATATTAGTCTCATCGATATCCTTTAAAAGGCAAGGAGGCACACCAATGTGCGAGGAAGCTTGGAGCCTAGGCACAAGGTGCCAGGGGTGTGCTTGATGAAGATGAGCCTTGCATTTACATTTTGAAAAATAAATACTCATGAAATTATCTATGCTACTATCAATCTTATCATAAACAAACCTTAAGTAAGATTCAATAAAAAGTGTAGTTTAAAACTGAATTACAACAATAAACAAATTGCTTTAGTGATGCTAGTTGGTTCGTCATGGATGCTAAAAATCACAAATTACCTGAAACCTTCGTCTTAGCTATAAGTATTCAAAACCCATATCTAGTTTTTTTGCCTTTGTCGCACATTTGAAACCCACGTTGAAAACTTGGATTTCACATCCTAGTTAAGCGTCCCTTATTAGTGCTTTGTGCTTGTACCGAGATGCACACATGGGCTCCATTTTCGTGCTTCAAGCCTGGGCACCAAGGCATGCCTCTGTGGCACACCTTTTTCAGGCTATGCTATCGACTAAATTCCTCATGTTTGCTCGCTCATTTGAATTCACTTCGTAGTTAATGGTAAACTATAGTCTTATCAGTCTAGTCTATTTTCTTGTAAGTGATTGAGTTATGTTATTTGGCTTCTTGCCAGGATTTAACGTTGAGACAGTTGAATACAAGAACATCAGCTTTACTGTTTGGGATGTTGGTGGCCAAGACAAGGTATGCATTCTTTTGTTGGTTTTTTTTAGGTTTGCGTTTAGATGTGTTTACTAGTTTATGCTAAACCTGTTATATAAAATGGATATCCTGTCATGTTTTTCCCTTGTTTTGTGCAATTTTTTCTGTGGATCACACGAATTCTTGCACAACCTTTTTCATGGGGAAGGAGGTAGTGAGATAGCGTAAATGTGCAATTCCTACAAACCATCACATGTTTAATTTCCTTGTATTAGGCAGTAATCAGGATTTAGTTTTTTCACCCTTGATGGCTTGACCTTATTGAGTATCAAGTTTTCTTTCACATGGTTGCACTAATTACATCTGTCGTGGTACTAAAGCTCTATTTAGTTACTTTTTCTTTGGTGGGGGGAGGTGTAAGTTTTCTGGTCCAACAGTGATGTAGCTCAAATTAGTGTATCGTCATTAAATGTTCGGGATAGATTAGGCTAAAGTCTCGCATTAGTTAAGTTAGATTAGCTGAATTTTCCTCTTTTTTTTTTCTTCCCTGGGAAATCACTTCAAATGCTGTTCTATACGCAGTCAGTGTTAGCTTTCATTGTGATGGCTTTTCCTGGGGGGAGTGTTCTTGAAGCTTCTGGTTGGTTATACATGTCATTTTATTTCTAATCTAATTTGATTTTCCACATCATGTTGCTATCAATTACAGTGCCTTATATGGAAGAAATTTTCTGATACTTTGTTGTTGCTTGCATTGATTCTTCTGCATATTTTACCAATGTTATCAGATCCGCCCCCTCTGGAGGCATTACTTCCAGAACACACAAGGTCTGATCTTTGTGGTCGACAGCAACGATAGGGACCGTATCGTTGAAGCAAGAGATGAACTCCACAGGATGCTTAACGAGGTAAACAATATGTCATTGCTTCCTCGATTTGTCCAGATTATTGAGGAGCTGGAAATAAGATGATTTATTTGGAGATCAATTTGTATCATTGGCTCGTCAGGATGAGCTGAGAGATGCAGTGCTTCTCGTCTTTGCCAACAAGCAAGATCTTCCCAATGCAATGAATGCCGCGGAGATCACTGATAAGCTTGGCCTTCATTCCCTCCGCCAGCGCCACTGGTAGGCCCCCGCAACAATTTTCGCTGCCTCTTTTTTCTTTTTCCTTTGTGGTTCACGTTTTGATGTTTTGAGAAGCATTTTAGAAGATTTGGACAACTTATACAATTGTTGAGGGCATTATGATTTGGCGTCTTTGTCGCTTTGCTTTCAGGTACATCCAGAGCACGTGTGCTACGTCCGGAGAAGGTTTGTACGAAGGTTTGGACTGGCTCTCCAACAACATTGCTAACAAGGTGAGAATTCGCAAGCGATTAGTTTCTTTCTTGATAAAATTTACACCATTTGCTATTGCACTTCAATTTGTCGCAATTTGTTTTCTCAAACAATTGGTTCCTCCTATGCAGAGGTTCATTTCTATTTCTTTTTAACTTGTCTTGCTCTATTTGTTATGCTAATCACTCTTTCTTCCTCTCTCTTTTTTTTTTTCCGTGCAGGCTTAAAAGTTTGCTGGTGTTGTTGTTACATCTTCTCGGAGCCGAGCAGGAAATTCCGGTGCGCTTTCCTAATCAAATATATTATGTTTTAGTCTTCGAGAGAGCTCTTCCCCCAACAGTTAGTTACCTTTTACAGACCGATGAATTTATCGCTATCTAGTCCCAAAAGACTTAACAATCTCGAATTTGTTTTCTTATTTGGATGTTCTCTGTTTACATCAAATACTATTTCAATTCTAAGCTCCTATTTTTATTCATCTCATTTCTCTCGTATTATTACTTTCGTCAGTTTTGGGTAGAGCCCGTATAAGGTTTTCCAAGGACTTGCATGCAAACACCAACTTAGTTGTTTAATCATCATATGGGCAATGTCTGTGATTGCTTAATGGTTTCGGTGCTAATTAGATGGCTATTATGTGCTCAATATGCGAAAGCGTCGCACCGTAGCCGCCTCAAATAGATCTGCATTATTACTTAGGGTAAGAGGAGTAGGGGTGGAACTAAGGCTTCGTTTGGATTTGCGCAGAGATTGTGTTACGTGCGGTGAAAAAGTACGAAAAAAAAATATTTTTTCTGCTTTCGTAAGTAATATTGCGTTTCGTATATCGCGAGGAGTCGGTTATGAATATTTTCTACGGTATCATCAGAGAACGTAGAAGCATATCCTTTTATGCTTTTACCCTTACTCTATTTTATCTAAGGGGCTGTTTGGTTGCATGTATTTTCAACTGCATTGCAGTTGGAAATGCAAGCATCTATTAATCTTTTGTTTGGTTTGGTGTAGTTGGATCCAACTGCTGCAGTTGTATCTGCACGAGAAGGCTCAACTGCAGCAATTGAGCCAGAGTCGGCTTATCCTTTAAAAATATAAACAAAGTGTGATTTTTTTTTCATACATTTTTTTTTTCCAGTCTGCTAGTTTAATAATATTTTAATTTTTATTTTGACCAAATTTATAATATATTTACATTTAAAATTTATTAAATTCATAAATAATTTTATAATATATAAATTATATATAGATATAAAAGTCTTAATTAATAATTAAAACATGATTACGTTATGCGCAGAAGAGGTATTCTCACATATCTATCTAAAAATTGATAGATTTTACAAATACAAATTTCAACTGCAGACTACCAAACAGAAGAAATGTAACTGTAGTAGTTGTGACTGCATAAAATCAAACAGACTAGGTGTAGTTATGACTGTAGCATTTCCAACTACACTATTTTTATAATTATATCTAACCAAACGGCCCATAATAGTGTCAGGTAGGCCTCAATACCAAATTAAGCCTAAGCTGAGCTTGAATTGAAATTTATTTTAGCTGAGTCAATCAGATCGAGCCAAAATTTATGTTCTAACTAAGTTTCGTTTAAAGCCTAATTGAGCTCGGAACTGAGCCGAACACACACGAGCCAAGGTAAGGCCGTAAGGGAGAGAGGCGGCGTATGATATGAATGCCCTGCATCCAACATGTATATTGAATTTCTACCAACAAGCCAATATCTTTTCTACCGAATCATTTTTAGAGTGGATAGGATTACAAAAGTGGAGGATAGTTGGATGAGCGGCATTCGACCAATTTGTAATAAGAAAAAGTTATGTTTCCTGACCAACCATGTTTCTTCTTCTGTGTTTTCTTATAAAATCGCAGAAATTATATCTTACCATATACGGTAGAATAGGAATTGTGTGCTGTTAGAAGTACGGAGGCCTAATAGCCGCTTTTGATGATTAAACTTTCGAATCGACAATCAATTCTGTTAGATTCGATTTAGTATATTTGAAGAATAAAGAAAACAAATTTTGTGATTTTTTAATATTATTTATCTAATGAGCGAAAATACTAAAAATGGACGGTTAAAAATAAAAATTTCAAAAAAAATTATGATGTAATATTAAAATTTTTGATCAAAAATATTGATATTGTTATAGATAGTATAAAATTTTTTTTATTAAAATTTTATTTGATTTATATATTTTTACATTGTTAAATATATAAATGGCACGCATCAATCATTAAAAATTATTAATTTTAAACCCTTTCAATCAATAAATAAATTATGTCAAAATAATTATAAATTAATTTTTTTAGATATTTTAAAATGCGTTATATTAAATCTGACGGAGCTTATCATCGATCTAAAAAGTTCAGCATCGAAAACGACTTAAGAGTACAGAAACCTCCATGCTCTTAATAGTACACTAATCCTACTCCTACATAGTTTGGTTATATTCCTATGTATTAATATAGTTTGGTTGTATGAACAACATCTAAAGCCTAAGTTTGGTTATACA
Organism: Ananas comosus; assembly: GCF_001540865.1. Lineage (NCBI taxonomy): Eukaryota > Viridiplantae > Streptophyta > Magnoliopsida > Poales > Bromeliaceae > Ananas > Ananas comosus. Next base: position 11,284,438 of record NC_033633.1, on the reverse strand, counting down.
ATAAACCAAAAAAACAAAAAAAGTAATACTAATACAACCTACAAAGGATCAGCATCAAATCCTCTAATAATTTAGTTACAATACTGTACATTCATTCAAGATCCTAACAAGGAGCATCAATCCTCCTCAGTAAATTATTAGTTCACTGAATCATCAATCCTCCTCCGTAAATTATTAGTTCACTGAATATGGTACAAAGCTGATGCAGTAGCAAAGAGGTGCTTTTCTCTGCAGAAATCTCAACGCAGTTCTTCGCGCCTAAACACTGAGGCGGCAACCTCCAAACATCGCTTATGTTTCGCGTACGCTCGCATAATCAGGATCCAAAATTATAAGGCGTACTAAACGGCCATTACTCCAGGATCCGACGACGATGTTACATCGCACGAATCATCACCTACTACTGATCGTCCAAAGAGAGCCATCTTCTCCGACAACCTACTAATCGACTCGTGCCGATTCGCGAGCTCCATAAGAACCTTAATCCTCTTAAACGAGACATTGCTCGGCTTCTGCCCCTTCTCGACCATCTGATGAAAGCACCTTTCAGCCTCCTCCAACTTCCCAGCGTCGCAAAGCAGATCGAACAGCACGTCCGACACCAGCGTGAACGACCCGAACCCCTTCTCGACCATGTCGTTCCAGAGCTCGAGCGCCAGATCAACCTTCTCCTGCCTCCGGCACAGCCTGATGAGAAACATGCAGGACTGCGTGTTCGGCAAGCACGCCTCCGCCCGCATCTTCTCGTACACCCTCCGCGCGCTAACCAAATCGTTCGCCCAGTAGAAGCACCGGAAGAACAAGTTGTAGCTCGTCGCGTTCGGCTCCAACCCCCTCCCGCGCATCTCCTCCATCAGCGCGAAGGCGTCCCCGAGCCGCTTCGCGATGCAGTAGTTCCGAATGGCGGCGTTGTACGCCGCGACGTCGGGGTAGCAACCCAGCTCCCGCATCTCCCTCAGGACGTCGCGAGCCTTATCGGGCTGGCCGACGAGCCCGAGCCCGCCGATCAAGCTAGTGTAGGTGATCACGTCGGGGCGCATTTCCCTCTCGCGCATTTCGTCGAGCACCTTGTAGGCCTTGGCGACGTCGCGATTCTTGCAGTAGACATCGACCAAGCAATTATAGGAGACGAGATCGGGCCGCACCCCGAGCTCTCGCATCTCCGCGAAGAACCCTTCGGCGTCCTCCGCCGACCTCCACCCGGACAAGAGGATGTTGAAAGTGCTCAAATTGGGCTTGAAATCGTGCTTCAAGCTGTGGTACGCGTTGCGGGCGTCGCCCATGGTCTTCTCCTGGGAGAGGGTCCGGAGCAGGGCATTGAAGCAGGGGGTGTCGAGCTCGGCGCAGAGCTTGCGGAGCTTCCTGAAGCTCTCGAGGGTTTGGCGAACGGAGCAGACCTTGGCGACGCGGCCGAGGACGACCATGACGGTGCGGGGGGTGATCAAGGCGGGGTCTTGGCGCTTCATCTCCTTCAACAGGGCCCAGGACTCGCCGAAGCGCCTGCTCCGGCCCAGGACGTAGAGCATGGTGTCGTAGGAGAAGGGGGTGGGGGAGAGGCCCCGTTGCTTCGCCGCGAGGCGGAAGAAGTCTAGGGTTTTGAGGGGGTTGGCGTGGCAAAAGCGCACCTTTTTGAGCACGGAGTCCAGCAGGTCGGGGGAGAGCGGGATGCGGGAGCTCTCCAGCGACGATTCCATGGATTCGGGGGAGGAGGAGGTGGTGACGATGCGGAGGAGCGCGGCCACCGGGTCGCCGCTAGGGTTAGGGTTTGGGGAGAAGCGTCGACGGAGAGTTAGGGTTAGGGTTTCGGGGAGAAAGTACCTTTTGGGGTACATTACTGGGGAGCATCTGGGGAGCATTTCTCCTCTTCTTCTTCTTCTTCTTCTTCTTCTTCGACCAGTTAGGGTTAGGGTTTTTAGAGGAGTGAAGGAGAAGGGCGAAGGGTAAAAATGCGTGGAGACCCCTCAACAATATCTCGCACTGAAAAAGCCCCTGAACTTTCTAATTATTCTAGTTTTGAGAGTACTTATATTTTAATTTTTTTTTCTTCTTTCTTAATATAAAAATATGTGCTTATTTTAATCCTCAAAACTCCATAATAGTATAATCTAAGCTCTACTTTTTTTTCGACATTGTTTATCAACCTCTTTCCTCGATTGAAATTATTAATTACACCGCCATTTTGTACTTATATCGAGCGCCTAGTTTTTCTCTTCTAATTCTGATAATTAAGCATAAGAATCGAAGAACAAGGCATGAATATAACTTTCATTTTTGTTGTTGCTTACATAGAATAGAACCAAATCACATTCTAAATCTCCAGCATATATATATATATATATATTCAAAGATGAATTGGTGAGGTGAACATTCTCAATCTCAAAGTTACAACATTGTTCAATGACTCACAAACTGAAAGTACAAAACCACAAGAGTTTATAGAACAAAGCAAGAACAGTTGCCACAAACAAGTTCCGATACTGGCGCGGACAAATCTCGATCTCCACCTCGAAAGAAAGATATCTCACACGTCGTTCGCTCGCTCGCTCGCCTCGTCGATTTTGCCTTACTGTTGATCGACCGCAGTTGGTTTGTAATCGACAATGATGACCTTCTCGAGCGCAGGAAGGAACCGATTGGCAAACTCGACGTGGGCCGGGTGCGCAACGTACTCTGCGATCCCTTCGAGACTTTCGAAAGTCGACTCGAACACGTGGGTGAATCCTTGATGCATGTTTTCCACGCTCACATCTCTTCCCCTGCGTTTATAATCGCAGTAGCATATTCATATCAGCAAAAGAGAAAAGCTATGATAACATCTACGGAGAAGTTTGGAGAATTTACGGTGATGCGAAGCGAAAAAAAAAGAGGCTCCGATCCGAAGCTTCTGCTTTAGCTGCAAAGGGAAGCTACAAGGATGGATTTTTTTATGAAAACGATCTACAGGTGCTTCCCCGAACAGCATTACTGAAACAACACTTTATTGAACAAAGCTACACCCTACAGCACAGCCAAACAGGCAAATCGCGTACTACGCTCCTCGTAAACTGACAGAATTCTCCGAACGTGATCGATCCTCCTGTAAGCAGCCTCTTTAATTTTCTTACTACGCACCTTAATGTTTGACACTGATAAGCACATGATTATCCAAGCAAATGTAAGATGAAGAAACCTCTACCGCACATGATAATCTATATAGTTTGATTACACTAAGTAGCTAACGGAGTTGTTCGCGAATAGGTCTTTCACTTCTTAATCATTAGGAACTCTCGAGAACTCGGTTCAGTGACGTATGCTTCGCTAATTAAAAGATCAAATATGCGGTATGTACATAACAACGAGCAAGATGTTTGTAAATTTGAAGTTCTCGCTCACTACAGAGGCTCTCGCTAACTAGAAAACAGAAATGAATAACAAAACGAGAGAAATCGACCGCCAATTGCCAAAACTTCAAAATAGTTTCTATGGAATGTGCACACCAAAACCACGGAGATAATGAGCTAATTTTATCAGTCGAAAGTTCAAAATAGCAGAAGTTCTTACAAGTTCTATTAGGAATGTTTTACAATCCTGTTTTAAACCAACATTTTGTGAATTGCACACCGCTGCAGTTAGAAGATCACAGCATCTTTCTAGAATATCTTTACAACAACTTGGTTCTTAATATTTCCTATTCAGTAAATTCTAGGGCATTGGACCCATAGATTCATGTCGTTGAATACAATTCAGATCGTGGTTCTTTAAATCCTTTCCTACGTACTTGTAACGCCCCAATAGTTCCACATCGGATGAAAAATCGATTCTAATTAGAATATATGAGGCCTCAACGCTAATAATAATAATTGGGCTTAAGCATTTTGGACCGATGGTTTGGGTTCGATGAGTTATTATTGCTGGCGGGTTGGATCATTACAGTACTAAATAAGCGCAAAATATCCGATTACTCGAGATTTGCAAAGTGGTAATCACAACCATTGAACATGATGGAGAGTTAAACTAAACCACTAAAAGATCCCTACATTTTTGCACCTAAACAACACCACTCCTACAAATTGCATCAAAACATCTCAATTTATAAACATGAGGAATCAATTAAGAACAACAATAACCAAAAATTAACATAAATCCGCAAAAAACATAAGGAGTTCTAATTTGAACAAAACCCATGTCACAAAACTGGTTTAAATCAATCAAAAAGAGTAATGCTAGTGGGGAAAAAAAGGTAAAAATAAGAAAAAAGATAACCATCATCAATCAATCAAACATATTGCCACGAACCAACACATAAATCCACATAAAAATATATACGGATCAAAATCCACACCAAAAAATGCGATTTTGAACAAAACCCATGTCACAAAACGAGTTCAAATCCATGAAAAAGAGTAATATAATAGTGAAAGATAACCATTACCAATCAATCGATCAAACATGCATGTTACCACAAAAATTGTGTAATTCTCCACCAACCAAAAAAAAAAAATCCACACTAAAACGCGATTTTGAACAACAGTGATGTCACAAAACAGGTTCAAATCCATGAAAAAGAGTAATAATTGCCCCCCAAAAAAAAGAGATAACCATTATCAACCAAGCAATCAAACATATCACTACAAATCCACATCACAAATAGCGATTTTGAACAAGACCCATGTAATAAAACATGTTCGAATCGACGAAAAAGAGTAGTAATTGCAAATAAAAATAAAAATTAAAGCAACCATTATTCATCAATCAAACAAACATATTAACCACAAACCCACATCAAGTATTTGGGAATGGGATTCCGCAACCAACCCATCAACCAAAAAGCGATTTTGAGCAAGGCCCATGCCCCAAAACAGGTTCAAATCAACGAAAAAGAGTAGTAATTGTAAAAAAAAAATAAAAATAAAAAATAAAGTAACCATTATTCATCAATCAAACAAACATATTAACCACAAACCCACATCAAGTATTTGGGAATGGGATTCCGCAACCAACCCATCAAACCAAAAAGCGACTTTGAGCAAGACCCATGCCCTAAAACAGGTTCAGATCGACGAAAGAGAGTAATAATTGTTAAAAAAAATTTAAGAAACGCGACTCTTACCAGTGAAAGGCCTTCATGGGCTCGATGAGGGAGACGAGATTGGCGTATCCCTTGATGAGATCCTCCACCTTCTCCGGAGCGACCTCGTCCTTGAACTTGGCGACGAGCACGTGCTTCACCACATCCTTCTCCTCCGCCATTTCCACGCAAGAGAGAGAGAGAGAGATATCTACAACGAGAGAGAGAGAGAGAGAGAGAGAGAGAGAGGAGGCGACGAAGCAGAGGAGATTTTTTGCTCTTTTGCTTAACCACCACCAAGGCACCCCATTTTAATCACACTAGCTTATCTTATAATTTTAATTTAACTATTAATCCAAAATATAAAATTAGCTAATATCCATACCAAATATACTAATTGACAGTTTAAAAAGTATACACGACATTTCCTTTTTTACGAATTAAAAAAGAAGCCGCCATAAGGCATGGGCCAATGGGACCTTGCCACGCGTCCTAAAAAAATTGAATAGGCCTATTCCACCGTAAATCCCTTTCTTTTTTACGAATAAAAAATTATTTTTCAGATAAGGCGCTTTTTTCCACGAATATTGATATGGCTCATTTTTCAACGAATAAAAAATGACAATCACTTATTTTCTTGGCTCTTTCCCAAGGCTGGAGACCAGCTCATTTTCAAGAAAATCCTCTCTTTTTTCCAAGATATTCTTGAAATGTTTCAAGCCTCTCTTTTTTCCAAGATATTCTTGAAATGTTTCAAGGCAGCTCTTGTTGGATATATTGTTATTGAATATTTTGTTATAATATAATCCAAATAATATGTTCACATACAAGCCCAATAAGTGAAAGCATATTAAGGCCCATATTTCCGGAGCCCAATAACTTATTTATTAAATCTAGGGTTTCATACGCTGGAGGTAACACTGTTGAGCGTTCCAAACTTGACGTCTCTTGGTGTAATACTTTAAGCACCCAAAAACCCTAACCTCCAACAATCTTAAAGTATTACGATCCTATGTTGGATTTGAGCGAGTAAGGTGTCGATTCGAAGATCTCGTCAAGACGAATTCACCGGTATAATTTATTTTCGATTTCGACGATCGGATTGGCCGGGATCTGAGTTTGAAGGTCAGGCGGCGGAATTCTTTGATTCAAAAAATCCAGAAATTATAGCCAATTTCAGAGGGTGAAACCACTTGGGTTCTGTTCTACTCATCGATACGAACGTTTTGAGTGGTTACTCGTCTCGAACGGAGGTCGGACGACGAAGTTACGACCATCGAAAGTTTTCAGCAGTTTCCGGCGACGAGGGCAGTTCATCTTAAGGTTTTTGGGCGCTACGGATCCAATTTTGGGTTTGTTTTTGGCAAATTCCACCTCTACAAAGCACTTTGATTCAGATCAGGGGCTTTATTCGATTTTGCGAGATCTGCGGACTACAAGGTGCACTCTTTCTAACACTTTGCTCTGATTAAATGGCAAAGCGTAGTTCTTTTGATATTATAAAATTGCAATTATTTGATGTTACTGAATTTCATGGTTGGAAATTATATGTTCAATTTGGCATGAAAGAACGTGAAATATTCTACACTGTTTTGAGTGATTTTTCATCTACCATTGAAAATGTGGATGAATATCAATGGAACAAGGATGAAAATTTCTGTAGAGATTACTTGTTGAACTCTTTAAATCGTCGTCTAGCTACGACTTATAGTGAGAATAAGACAGCGAAAGAGATACGGGATCACTTGAACGCTCAGTTCCAAAAACAAGAGGGGCTTTCTAAAACTCTTCTAGCGGAGAAATTTTTTGACTTTAAGTTCAATATGAATTCAAGTATCACCTCTCAATTAATTGAACTTGAGAACATGAGGAACAAGCTGAAAGATGATAAATCTGATATGTCTGATAATCTCTTTGTTGGTCTTGTATTGAGTAAGTTACCTGCTGAATGGAATTCTTTCAAGACTGAAATGCACAGATTGAAAGAACAGATGGGACTGGATGAATTAAAGAGGTATATTCACATTGAGGATCAAAACAGTACTAGAAAGAATTTAGAACAAGTAGGACAACAAAAGTCAGTTGCCAACTTAGTTTCACACTTCAATAAACCTCAGAAAAGATCCAAGTCACCAAAAGGTGAATCTTCTTCACAGCTAGAGGTCAAAAAGACTATCTCCAAAAAGAAAAAGAAAGGAAAGTGCCATAACTGTGGAAAATGGGGTCACTGGGCAGCAGAGTGTAGACTACCAAAGAAGCCAAAGAATAACACACCACAAAGTGAGGCTAATATGCTAACTAGTGAATCTGAGCCTCAAGCTTTCATTGGAATGATGAAAATTGGAAAGGCTAGTATTTCTACTGAGTGGTGGTTGGATAGTGGCGCTACTTGTCATGCTGCAAATGACAAGAACCTACTCACAGAGGTCACAGAAGTGAAAGACACCGTGGAAAATTGCAATGGTGGTGAGGCAGAAGTGACTCATACTGGAACTGCAAATTTGGTGCTTTCTTCAGGTAAATTACTAACTCTGAAACATGTTAGAGTAGTACCTTTACTTAAAAAGAATTTGATATCTATGAGCTTACTTGATAAAGCTGGTATGTCCTTTTCAACTATGAATGGTAGAGTAACCTTATCAGTTAACTCATGTTATTTTGGTTGTGCATTCATGGTTAATGGTATGTATAGGTTGAGTTTAGATACTGATAGCATAAACCATGTGAGTTCTATTCTGATTGATCCAAAGTTGTTGCACAATAGACTTGGACATGTGAACTACAGGAAAATGCAACTTCTAGCTAAAACTCACAACATTCCATTGGATACTTCTATTCGATTTGACAAATGTGAAGTGTGTGCACAAGCTAAGATCACTAGAAAACCTTTTAAGATGGTTTCTAAAAGCACACAACTTCTTGAGCTAATACATTCTGATCTTTGTGATTTTAGAAATTACGTCACTAGAGGTGGTCGAAAGTATTTGATAACATTCATAGACGATTTTTCTAGATATTGTCATGTCTATTTGTTGAAATCGAAAGATGAGGCTTTTGAAAAGTTTAAAATTTTCAAATCTAGAGTAGAAAATCAACTCAACATGAAAATTAAGAGGTTTAGGAGTGATAGAGGAGGAGAATATACAATGACAGGGTTCAAGGAATTTTGTGCTTCAGAGGGCATAATACTTGAAACCACTGCTCCTTACTCACCCCAATCAAATGGTGTTGCTGAGCGTAAGAATAGAACGTTAACTGAAATGTTAAATTCTATGTTACTTACAGCTGGCATGCCTTCCTCCTATTGGGGAGAAGCAGTTCTGACTGCTAATCACATCCTGAACAGGTTGCCACACTCTAAGTTGTCTATGACACCTTATGAGATATGGCATAAGCATCCTTGTAGATATGATACTCTTAAGACCTGGGGCTGTATTGCTTATGTAAGAATACAAGATCCAAAGAGGCCTAAGGTGGGACCTAGAACCATTACCTGTGTATATCTAGGCAGTGCAGAAGATAGTGCTGCAGATAGGTTTTTAGATCTATCTACTAACACAGTGATAGAATCTAGAGATGCAGAATTCTTTGAGAATAAGTTTCTCAGAGATCATGGCTTGAATGTTTCTGGATCTACAGATATGATTTCAGAATCTCCTGTAGAATCTGAAGCAGGCCCTTCTGACACTAATCCCACACAATTGGCTATTGAATCAGTTCCAGTTAGAATATCTACAAGAGAGAGAGTTCCCAAAAGTTTTGGTGAGAATTTTGTTACTTACCATCTCGAGGATGATCCATTTTCTTATCAAGAAGCAATGAGATCTAGGGAATCCCTACTGTGGGCAGAAGCCATAGATGATGAAATGAGCTCTCTGTTGCAGAACCACACTTGGCAGCTAGTCAATTTGCCTAAAGGGGCTAAGGCTATAGGCTGTAAGTGGGTATTGAAAAAGAAACTGAATAGTGATGGATCAATAGCCAGATACAAAGCACGCTTAGTAGCTAAAGGCTATAAACAGCAGAGTGGAATAGACTATTTTGATGTTTATTCACCTGTGTGTCATCTATCAACTATAAGAATTCTTCTTGCTTTGGCATCTATTGAACACTTTGTAGTGCATCAAATGGATGTAAAAACAGCTTTTCTAAATGGAGAGTTAAATGAAGAAATCTACATGGAACAACCTGAAGGGTATGTCATGAAAGGTCTTGAGGACAAAGTTTGTAAATTGAATAAATCTTTGTACGGTCTTAAACAAGCACCTAAGATGTGGCATCTTAAATTTGACAAAGTGGTAAAGAGTTATGGCTTTCAGTCTAGCTATTCAGATAAATGCCTTTACCATCGTTCTGTGTCAAATAAGATAGTCATCATTTGCTTATATGTTGATGACATGTTAATTCTTGGCTCCGATCATTCTGTAGTGAGTGACGTGAAAGCTACTTTAGCTAAAGAATTTGACATGAAAGATCTTGGTATTGCTAATACCATTCTTGGTATGAAAGTAAGATTTGAAAGGCAAGTCATCTCCCTTAGCCAGACTCATTATATTGAGCAGCTACTTTCTACCTGGGGATACAGTGATTGTAAACCGAGTGAGACACCATGTGATTATAATAAAAGACTGAGTCCTAATGAAGGGACCAGTGTGGATCAATTAAAGTACTCAAAACTGATTGGTAGTCTCATGTATGCTATGAGTTGCACTAGACCCGACATCGCCTTTACAGTTGGCATGCTGAGTCGTTTCACTAGTAATCCTAGTAAAGAGCATTGGGATGCCCTTAGTAGGCTGATGAGATACCTTAAAGGTACGAAAGATTATGCTCTATGTTATTCTGGTTATCCTCCAACTGTGGATGGATATTCTGATGCCTCATGGTGCTCAGAAATTGGAAATAGTAAGTCCACAAGTGGATATGTATTCACTTTGGGTGGAGCTGCTATTACTTGGAAATCCAAAAGACAGACTTGTATTGCCTTGTCGTCTATGGAATCGGAACTTTTTGCTTTAGCTTCCGCTGGCGAAGAAGCAGAATGGATAAAGAATCTGATTTTGGATATTCCTTTGACTCGGCTACAGATTAATTCTTTAAGCCTGTTCTGTGATAATCAAGCAGCTGTCCAAGTTGTCAAAAATGCTTTCTTTAATTCAAAGAGAAGACATGTGAGACTGAGACATGCGTTGTTGAATTATCTGAGAGAACAAGGGGTTATCACCTTGATCGATGTGAGATCGAAGGATAACATGGCCGATACTCTCACAAAAGGTATGACTAAAGATCGATTATTCAAAACAGTGGGGGAAATGGGGTTAAAGACTATGTAAATTAGTCTTAATTACCATTTACTTACTTTCTAATTGTATGTTTTGAATTATCGAATCTTCCTTCCTTTGGTGGTCAAGCACAATTTATATGTTTCATCGATGTTCATGGTTGCGGACTAATTTGAAAAAGGTGAGTTGTTTCATTCCAAACTTGATGAAAATGACTTTAACCTAGTTCAAAGTTCTACCTGGAAGGCTTGTGTCATTCCAAACTTGATGATACAATCCAACTAGGCTGGACTATTCTTTTCTTAGTTAAATGATCTCATTCCAAACTTGATGCTAGATTATTTGACTTAAAAGAATTAGTAACTGTGACATTCCAAATTGAAACATAGAAATAGCTATATGCATAAGAAGTCTGTTGGTTTTGGTCATGTTCTTTGAAACTAGACAATGATTATTCTCTTACAAATAAACTTAAGTTGATGGCTCTTTATAAATCAAACTATTTAGGCTTTATTCATAATTTATGAAACTGGCTTGATACTTGTGAACATGATATTATGATGCTTTATGACATTAATATATATTCTTCTCTGCCTGATGTTATGATGCTAAGTTCTTTTAGTAGAACTAGACATTTTTAGTGGATTATTCAAATGATTAAATTCATGATAATATGAAATTTATATTTGATATTCTACAGAGGATGGCAGGGATGGAGGAGAGCTTAATAAGTGAGATCCAGATCAGGATGATCTATTTGATGAATGAATATATATATCATTTAGAGTGTACGGGAACTTGACAGTTCACCTACTATTACCTGTTTTGATGGAGTCCATTTACTTAAGACTTGTTTTTGGCTATCTATATTTGTGAATATTATTATGTCTTTTTCTTTTATTTGTAAGGCCTTGGATTATTTTGACTGGCCTACTTATATTTGACCGTTATGCATATGTTGGTTGTGAACTGATTTTGAGAATCATTTTGGATATGTCGATCTCAGAACAGATTCATGATAAGAATGATTCACTCATTTGAATTACAATTGATGATTGAGTTTTTAATCTGAGTTGATTGTCTTGGACTGAATGTGGATGATTCATAATTGTTTGAACATTACACTGACCACTGTATTGGATTGTACTGTATAGTGAACATAGGAAGAGATTGTTGGATATATTGTTATTGGATATTTTGTTATAATATAATCCAAATAATATGTTCACATACAAGCCCAATAAGTGAAAGCGTATTAAGGCCCATATCTCTGGAGCCCAATTAGCTTATTTATTAAATTTAGGGTTTCTTACGCTGAAGGTAACACTGTTGAGCGTTCCAAACTTGACGTCTTTTGGTGTAATACTTTAAGCACCCAAAAACCCTAACCTCCAACAGCTCTTTCTTTCCCAAGAAAATCCTCTTTCCCAAGAAAATCCTCTCCTTCTTGCTCTCTCTCTCTCTCTCTCCTCCTCTCCCCTACTCTCTCTCTAGCTCTCTTCCGTTCTCTCTATCTTAACCCAAAAGCTTTCATCGGGCTTAGAAAGTGCCAATGCCGCCCCTTGCCTTTCCCCTCTCTTCCACCTCCGGAACCTGATCTCCATCTCGACAACTTCACCCCCTCCGCCTCCGCCGCCGCCGCCGCCGCCGCCGACCTCGAGAACGGCCACAGCGCCGCCCATCCCCGCCTCTTCGCCTCCCCCTCCTCTCCTCCGCCGATGCCATGACCGGAGGTGACGGCGATCGATCTGGAGCGCGGGAGCTGGAATCCGATGGATCTGGAGCTCTTGAAGGCGGGCTCGCTCTCGATGAGGCACGAAACCCTCCCCACCGCCCCGTTCCCCGATGCTCCGGAGGATCTCGCGTAATCGGCGGAGGAGGAGAGCGAGGAGAAGGACGACGACTAGGAGGAGCAGGAGGGGAAGCAGGGGCAAGAGCGCAGCGGCGGCAGCAGCAGCGGCCACGGAGGCCGCGGCGAGGGCCGCGGAGGCATCAAGGGCCGGCGCGCGGGTGGAGAGCGAGCGGCGGCAGACGGGCAAGGGCTAATGAAGGGATAGAGGTTGGGGCTGCGGTGGTGGTGGTTGCGGCAACTAATTTAAGAGCTGCGTCGCTCACAAACAAAATTGTATTAGGGACACAGGAGTCACTATACTATTTTGTGATTCTTTTTTATTTAACATATCTTCTAATATCTGGACTCCACTTTTAAGAGACCTAACATTTACTTGAATAAATGAAAGAAAATTAAATAAAGTTAGGAGCATATCAAAATCCAAAATTATAACCTTCTATTTTAATACTACATTAAATTATGAAAAACAATTATTTTCTCTGATAGCTTACACTACCTACCTAAGAATAACATTTTTAATTTATATTTAATAAGTGCACAGATAAAATAGATTTGGGGTATAATACAAATTATAATCTCATGATTAGTTGCCTAAAAATGATTGAAGTGAAAAAAGTTAATTTTATAAAAGTGGCTTTTAGGAAAGTAATTTTTGAATTTCATTGTTTGGTTGGATATAAAGTAAAAAATAAAAAAATTTGGTTTTGATGATTTCGATTGTTTGATTATTTGATTATATTAAAAAAGTAAAAATATAAACAAACGACTATAAATTAAATTTAAATTTAAATTTACACTTGGAATTCAAAATTAAATTTTAAATTTTAAATTTAAACCTAATTGTGATTAAAATTTATAATTAAAATTTAAGACATATAATCAAATTTAATTTGAATTTAAATTTTAAGTTATACCTTATAATTAAAATTAACTTCTAAAATCATATTTCAACTTAAAGATTAAATCTTAATTCAAATTTGAATTCATAATTTGAATTCATGATTTGACTCAAATTTTGATTTACTATTTGATTATTGAAATTAATTCCAAATGCAAACTATCTATTTTCACAAACAAACTAACTTATAAAATGTCATTTTCTAAAAATAGTACTTCAGGCGTTCACTTTCGGCCAACCAAATATAATAAAAGAGAAAATAGAAAATTAATCTCAAAACTATATATGAGAAAATAATAAGGACAATTAATAACGGACCCAAAAGCGAATCAAAATAAGAAAGAAAAGATTATATTTGTTGTGGCTTAATTTTAAGTAAATCTCTAATATAAATAATTTTTATTTTTTAATATTTTTTAATTATTATTTATTAATTATTATTGTATATTTATTGTAATTTTTTTTTCCGCAGCGAAGCGCGGGCGTTTAACTAGTAAATATGAATGCTAGAGATTATAATTTTAATTTAACTATTAATTCAAAATATAAAGGGTTAATTGCATACACATCTCTGCAAATATGGTGAATTACAAATATATCGCTATAAAGTTCAACTTTCATAATTTATCCCTATAAAAGTCCTAATGTATTCAGATATGTCCCTACCGTTAGGGTCCGTTAGAGAAATTTCGTTAACCATAGTTAAAATACTTATCTTGGGTTAATTAATAATGTGAATTGATAATTTTGCCATTCTTCTTCTTCTTCTTCTTCTTTTTCTTCTTCTTCTTCCTCTTCCTCTTCCTCTCCTGCTTCTTCTTCTTCTTCTTCCTCCTTTTCTCCATATCCTCCTTTTCTTCTCCTTTTCTCCTCCCTTTTCTTCTTCGTCATCATCGATAACCCGATCGTCGTCGCCGTCGTGGTGCCCGCGTGGGCCGTCGTCACGGGCGCCTCCGACGGCATAGGCCGCGCCTTCGCCTTCCGCTTCTTCCGCATCCTCGTTGGCCGCAACCCCGACAAGCTCCGCAAGGTCGCCGTCGCCGTCACCACCGCCGCCGTCCGCTCCAGCAGCCTAAAGAGGAAGAGGAAGAGGAAGAGGGTAAGAACAAAATTATCATTTCACAACTCTACTGTTAAAAAATTAACAGCTCTCTAACGGATCCTAACCAGAGGGGCATATCTGAATACATTAGAACATTTGTAGGAATAACTTATGAAAGTTGAGCTTTGTAGGGATATATCTGCAATTCACCATATTTGCAGGGACGTGTACCTAAAAAGAAAAGGGTCAATTTCATTGGTGCCCCTCTAAACTTCAAAAATATCATAGCGCCCCTATAAATTTGATTATATCATAGATACCTCTACAAAAGCTTATTATCTTTCAAATATACCCTTATCGTTACTTTTCATTTCTTTCTAGAATGCTAAAATATTTAGATTATCATAAATATAGTGAAAATGTCCATTTTGCCCGTAACATCTAAAATCTTTTACAAAAGTATTTTAGCATAATAATATTTATTTTAAAATATTAAAATAAAGACTAAAATACATCATTTTAGTTTACTACTGTGTGGTTTACAAAATAAGATACTTTACATCATTTATTTTGAAATTTGAGATGCTAAAGCACATAAATTTATGCCAGTTCAAATAACTTAGTTCACATCATGTATATATATATTTAGGTTATATTTTGAATAAATTGTTTAACCTTATTTTAATGAGTTAGTTAATACTTTAAACAAATTTTTGCTTAATTTTTTTTTTTCAAATAATAAAGTCCATCAAGCGGGCATAAAATGAACGGTCAAAATCGAATGACATCCTAAAAAAGGATGATCGGATCCTTCAATTCAAGATCAGAGTTATTGATCTTTATCTATGTAGTAAATACAATTTTTTATCAAAAATTCAACAAATTTCGATTCTTTTACACCGTTAAACTAGCAAGTATCCCATACCGGCCGTTAAAAATTGTCAAATTTGTGACATCTTGATCGTAAGGTAAATGATGTCGAAAAATTATAAAATTTGATTTCTATAAGTTTTAAATGCTGTAAATAACGTTTAACGGTGTGGATCGTCGATTCGGAAGCTCTATCATCGAAAACAACTTATGAGTATGAGGACGATCGTACTCATAATAGTATAGTAGTCGGACTCTATATATATATATATATATATATATATATATATATATATTATACTTGATAAAAACTTATCTCTCAATGTAGATTATTTATAATTTAAAGGGGTGTTTATAAAGTTATAAATGATTTTATAGCTAATTAAATATTTTAAGATGGTAATGACAACAGGGGTAAAGTTGGAATTTTATTTGCCTGTCTATTCAAAATTGATGACAACTTAATGTGAAGGTTATTTTTGAAAATTTCTCTCTTTTGGAAGGTTTTTTATGATATTTTAATTTTTATAGGGGTGTTTATGATATTAGACTTATTTGGAAGGGCAGTGAAGAAATTTTCCCTAAAAAAATAGTGTACAAATATGATGCGCCCGGTGTAGGCAACGTTCTAAGGAGTCAACAGGAGTTCGGTCCACAATATTATTTAAAATTGTGGTAGAAAATATAGAATTCAAATTAAAGTAAATATTTATAAAAAATGATAATTCTAAAGTGCAAGGAGGGAATTTTTTTTTTTTTTTATTTGCCTCGAATCACATATATTTATAGATTAAAAAAAAATTACAACAATAGCGTTTGTGCGAGGTCAACGGAGTGAAAGTCAACGTAACATGGAAAAATTTTGCTAATCATTATACAATCACAATAATGCATAAATAGAAAAAGCAAAAACCCTTATAAAGTGTTTAATGTTCACCATGATCTCTTAACCAAAAAAAAGAAAAAAAAAAAAGAAAAAGAGTTGAACCTAATCTCATAAAATACAACAGATACTATGCCAACTATATGATTGGAAACATAGTAATCACTTATTATAAACAAGTTAGAACAGCTAAAGCGCGACAGTCTTCGGTTTGGCGCCGATCTTCTTCCACGAGACGTTCGGCATTATTTGGGCGGGGTCAACTCGGTCCTTATACTTGATCGCAAAGTTGAGGAGCGAATCGAGGAGGGAGTCAGAGAGCAGGTGCGGGACGAGGCCGAGCTCGATGAGCTTGGTGTGCTTCGCGTTGTAGTAGTGCTCTTCGGCTTCCACCCGAGGGTTCGGGACCGACACGGCTCGAACGTCGAGCCCGAGCTTCGTTCCGGCTCTCGTGACGAGTTGTGCGAGCTCGTTGACGGAGAATTGCTCGGTGAACTGGTTGAAGACCCTGAACTCGCCTGGTTTGGCTGGGTTGGCGATCGCGAGCTCGACGCACTGAACTGTGTCTCTGATATCTAAATATCCTCGCGTCTGCGTGAAGTTTACGAAAAAGAAGATTTACTAAGAGTAGAGAACATACTTAAATTACAAAATCAATAAAAATGACTCTAAAAACCCAAGATCAGTTGCAGTCGGAATCAAATCTCTATTGAAGATCTTCCTTAGCTACTTCTCTATCTAAATTTTAGCTTCAGCTAAATCATCAAAAACTATTTTTTGACTTCGAAACGAATTATCAGTGAACTATGTATGTAAACTTTGGAGATGTATAAAATTTCATGTAGTAGTACATTATTCTGGTAAGCAGGTCTACCTGGCCTGTTATCACTTTCAAAAAATAAAATAAAACGACTTAAACAAAAAAGGCTCAAATCACATTTACCAGAATCTACGAAATCCAAAGGAACAATGTAAGCATGCCCCCCGAAAAATGAGGAACTGATTGCGGTGAACAAGTTATGTTGTCATCATGAAGTGGAATTATGTTTGATATATGCAACCAAGTTATTTGAGGAGAGCAACGAAGGATTATTGCGCACAAAAGTAATTTCACAGGAAGGTATTATCGAAGAGGAATCCAATGGTGCAAGTTTCAAACCCAATTTCAAATCTGTTTGATACAGATTTTAAGAAAAGCAGTTTGACTGCAGAGGAAAATTGGAAAAATTTAGGAGATTTTGGGTGAAATCAAATCGCTTGGAGATTTCAGGCCTAGGAGGGAGCCAAAGTCCGACTTCAACCCAACTAACCGAATTTAAAATCCCAAAATTAAATTTCAAACTCCAAATTTTAAATTAAATTAAATTTCAAAGTTAAAAAGAGGAGAAGTGGGTTCAAAATTGCGCTAAAGGAGAATTATGGTTGGTACATCATACCTGACCACCCTTGCCGTATACTGTAAGCGGGTGTCCAACAGCCGCCTGAACACAAAACCTATTCAATGCCGTCCCGAAGACGCCGTCATAATCGAACCTATTGGAGAGCTCTTCGTGCATCTCGGTTTCATCGGTACGAACTCCATAAACCACTCCTTGGTTCAAATCCGTGGCTCTTATCCCCCACGCCTTGCACGTAAACGCTATATTATGAGAGTCATGCACTTTGCTCAAATGGTAAAAGGAGCTCGCTTGCTTCGGATATGGCAATGTATCCGTTCTCCCGTTATGAGTTATAGTAATATATCCTTCCTCGATATCTATATTCGGAGTGCCATACTCTCCCATCGTGCCAAGCTTAACCAGGTGGCACTCTTCTCTGAATTCTTTAATGGCGAATAAAACATTCAGGGTTCCGATTACGTTGTTGTGTTGAGTGAAGACGGCTCTCGACCGATCAATCATGGAGTAAGGCGCAGACCTTTGCTCGCCGAAGTGGACAACTGCGCCGGGCTCGAAAGACTTAAAGGACTCGGAAAGGAACTCAAAATCGCATATGTCGCCGATGTAGAGATCAATTGATTTGCCAGTGAGAGACTTCCACCGGCGGATTCGGTTCTGGATGGAGGAGATTGGGGTGAGGGAGTCGAGGCTGAGCTGGTGGTCGAAGAGGCGGCGGATAAGATTATCGACAATGGCGACTTCATAGCCTTTGTTGGAGAGGTGGAGGGCGGTGGCCCACCCGCAATAGCCGTCCCCACCGATGACCATTACCTTTTTGGGTTTCGAAGATGAGTCCGCTGGAACGTTGTCTTCGTTTCCAGAATCGGTTTTGTTTCCAATGTTTTGGCCTATGGTGGCGGTAGCATAAGTAATGGAATGTTTTAGTGGTTTTTTCTGATATGATCTGAGGGCCATGAGAGACGATCTTAAGGTTCGGACTGGGAGAGAGGTTTGGGTGAGCGGACATCGGTTTAGCGACTTGAAGTTGAGTTTAGTAGTGGTTGGAGATGGATTGTGAATACAGCTGGTAGAGAGCAAATGAGCCATTTGTAATCCTGTTTTCGTTTTTTTACTACTGCTTAGTAGATTTAGACCTACAAAACCAGAATATACAAGTTCATAATTAAAAGGGGAAAAAAAAAAAAAAAAGGAAAAAGTTTTCACATTGCATGATATCACATACCTTCACAACAAGCAAAGTTCATAAGGATGCATGAAATATTAACTAGAAACAATATACGGAGCTATATGAAAAGAAAATTCATAAGCTACAGGTATCAATTTTCCATTGTGAAATTTCCAAATTCTAACTGCCCTAGCTGTTTTTTCGTTAGTCGATAGACACCTAAATATATAAATACTATAATTGTGAAAGAGGACAAGCACATTTATATTTATGATATAATTGAAAGTTGAAACCATTCGACTCTCATTCATCATCTCCCATGCGACACTGATTTTGCTGTTTATAATGATGTAAATACTAAAAAGGATTAATCGGATGATTGGATCTGGGGTCTAGACAGTATCTATGGCAATGAACAAGAAACTGAGGACTTCGTTAAGGTCTAATTAGTAATTTAAAAATATATTGACAGTGGAGCATATAACTGAACTAAATTAACAAGCAGGAATCTCTGCGCGAGATCTCAAATTCATGCTATTTTTAGATAAAAGGAAATGGACAGAAACATAGTATCTATAGGTAAAAATGTACAGAACCTCCCTAAACTACGGACCATTTTGAATCGATTATCCGACCTTTCAAAAATTTGATTTTAATATCCAACCTTTCAATTTGTTTCATTTGTGTCAGTTAACAACACCTTGACTTCAAATAGTGAATGCGTCGTTTATATTTACAGATTTAGTTAGTATACTACATACAATTCTTACAACTATAAATTCATCAAATCAACAAATTCAAAGGTTGAGTAGTAAAATAAAAATTTTGAAAGGTCGGGTAGTCGATTTAAAATTGTCCATAGTTTAGCTAAGTTCTGTACATTTTTTCCATACCCATGTAAGGAAGTTCACTCTAACTGCTAAGACAGTCTAACATGATGCCAACTTTCATCCCTAATTCCATTCAAGCAAAGTTTATGTCATGACTCAAGATAGCTTGATTTCCTAACACAACCGGATGTGCCTGACTCAAAACTAATTCAAAGCAAGTCAGTTCCGCAGAGTTAGTAGCAGGAAGGGAGAGATAAAATATGAGGCATGTGCTTCCAATGACTCTCGCCATGATGGCCCTCATCTTTTCCTGATACCTCAACTCGTAAACGTAGCTTACATTCCAAGCACAATATAATGCGATCATCTTAGAATCAATATCCTTCATGTGAATCAATTAGACTCGCAAACGCCACACAAAAATGCAAGTATTTCCATCATTCTCAGTTTTACTGTGAATCTCTGGATTTCAAGTGATTCTGTGTCGACAAAGGGGTGTCTCCTATACAATTTCTAAATTGAAATGTTGAGGTAATCTGATCGAGTTTCTCTTCCAATCAACATCGAAAACATAAAACACATAATAAAGAGGAAAATGGTTCCTAGAGGAGTCAGAAATTAGGCACTCAAATGAACTGCTCTAGCTAACGCCACATCTCATCCATTAGAAAACACTCCCTAAATTTGAGGTTTACTACCCTGCGATTCAAAATGAAGCACTTATGGGGTGTTTGATTTTTCGAAAAATATTCTAGAAGCTAGTTTTCTGGCTCGAAAAGTATTTCCTGTCCATTTAGTTCCTAAAAAAAGTAGTTTTTTTTGGGCAACTCTTTTCCATATTTTACGGAAATGTAGTGCTTTCATTTTCCGGATTTTTTATTCAGGAAGCAAAAACTATGTCAAAACTTCTTTTTTTTCCCCCCGAAAAACAGTTTTCCATGATTTCCTGAGGAACCAAACACGCCCTTATCCGAAGTTCTACATCTTATAAAACCAAAGAGCGAAAAAATGCTCCTTTTCACCACCCATAGTATATAAAATCGCGCGTTGATTACAGAAACTACAATAGAATCTATAAAGTACTTCGAAACAACAGGGCACTAAACTGCAAATGCGTTATACAGCAAGGGCGATTTTTCGAACTTTTCCGAAAAACAAATGGTGGATAATGTGCTCACATACCTACTTAATCTTAACCTAGGTAGAGAAATCAAGTACTCCAAAACTCAAAAATCATAGACTCAAACTATCTCCATATAGATTCAATTTAGTAAGATGATCTAACAGAGAAAGCCCATAAATTTACCACTAATCTTGATCATTTAAACCATAAAAAAAAAAACC
The DNA here is from genome assembly GCF_001540865.1 of Ananas comosus. Taxonomy (NCBI): domain Eukaryota; kingdom Viridiplantae; phylum Streptophyta; class Magnoliopsida; order Poales; family Bromeliaceae; genus Ananas; species Ananas comosus. The sequence continues at coordinate 11,263,825 of NC_033633.1, read as the reverse complement.
CAAAAGAAAAAAAAATTGAAGCAGTGTTAAGCTACAGCTGTGTAGATCGATCAAGTATCCAATTTGATCCAAAGTTTTTTGAGAAAAAGGGGAGAAGAGAGAGCATACACTTGGATTAGGTGGAGAGAGTGAGCTTAAGACTCGGCTAATGGCGAAGCTCGATTGAGAAGAGAGAGAGAGAGAGAGAGAGAGAGGGTTGAGGAAGGGGATAGGGATATCCCTATGCTTTAGAATATGCGGCCTTATTATAATATATATGATTTAATTAATTAATTAATTAATTAATAGAGAAAAAAAGGGTGGGTTCTAAAAGGATTTAAGTTTCCTCAAATAGAATTGTAGGCCAATGCGTCATAAAAATATATATTTATATAAACATATAATAATATAAAATATTTAATATTTTAAAAATAAAATATTTTATTTGCTTATTATGTATTTTTATCAAAGTTTTTTGAATTTTTTTGAGAAATTATAAAATAATTTAAAGAAAAAAAAATTTTGAGCTGTATCATCGATAACTGTATCATGTCGATATTTTACTGACACGATACGGTACAGTAGATATGGTCTGTGTCGATGAGCACTTTAAATTTTGATTGAATTCACAATATAAGGCCTACTGGGGAATCTAAAAAAATTTATGTATTTTTTTATGAGACTGTAGAAAATATAGTATAACTGATTTATTGTGGTATGCGAAGTTGACAAAAATAATTTAATTTTCGGGTTCGGGTTCGGATTTTTAAAAATCCGATCCAAACCCAAACATCTTTATAAGGGTGAAGTTATTTTCAGACGAAAATTTCTACTTTTGCCATAATTAACTTCGCTGTTGGTGGTGGTGCAGTGAATTAAAATAAAAATTATTTTTAACTTGAAAATCACTTACAGGAAATTTACATAGAATCAAATAACAATTAGCATAGAATCAAAATGAAATTTACTCAAATCATCCATTGCATTTTTCTCACGAATTTTGCATGATGCCCCAATGCCCAAAAAAAAAAAAGAGAAATTTCTTCTTTTTTTTTTTTCAACCATAAGCTTGAATTATTCAACTAAACAAGGATCAACAACCACTACTTAATACTCCAACACAAAGGAATAAAAAAAAGAAAAGAAAAGAAAAGAAAAGAAACAGCAAAACAAAAAAGAGTTTCCTAAAACTACATAATTTACATATTGCATTGATACATATTATCCTCCCATTTCTGAATCAGGTAACTCCACTTCTAAGTGAGCTCATGTTTGCGAGAAAAGTGCGCGAGTTTGGGTTCGGATCTTCGATAGATTTAGTGCCATTGAGGCTCAGTTCTCCTGCAACATAAGAACATGTATTAATATACTCTACCGACGCATTACATAACAAAATGCGAAACTTCGATCTATTCGTACTGCTGATAACGAAACTTCGAGACATCAATGCAGCAGGATCTTCCCAGATGTTTATATGCTCGATTTCGATCTTCGCTAAATACTACCAATCTAAAACCAATATTTTGTCCAACAAATTTCAATGGTCCGGAAAGAAGATTCTTAAACAAGTTCTCAGATGAATTATTCGGAGGCCGTATAGAGACGAGATACGATGATGATACACGAACTCAAAGTGGAAAAGTGGATCATAATGTTTAAACACCGACGGCATCGTTAGGTCAGAGAAACTACCTTTAGGGTGCTATAACGAATCGAATACTCGCCGAAAGACGAAATTAAACGGCACATCATCATGTTCTTCTCGTCGGGTCTTGAATACCAGCCCCGTGCCAATAGAAATAAGAGGGGTTGTATAACCAAGGCGAAGGATCCGACCCCACCTAGAGAGAACCGGTGGAAGAGTTTTTAGTGTAATAAACCGGAGATTGGAAATGACCTTGGCGTGTTCAACATACCTGGACCGAAAAGTTTTCTTGTGTCGTAAATTGGGTCATTGGAACTGCCGCATTAGACTGATTCTCGAGAACCTAATAAAAGACCCATTTGTAAGTACGAGTTACATCGAACTAAATTCACAAAACAAGAATGTTCTTGCAAACAAAACTTACATGCAGGCCGACATTTTTACTGGCGATAATCGAGTCGTTTTCCCTTCTCTGTTTCTTTAATTCCTCAGAAGCTCTTTCCCTCTGGCTAACAGGCCTCTTCTTATGAGGAACCTTAGGGTGGGCGCGGGGAGAGTCGAAGACCTTGGTCGCAGAAGCCAAGAAAAGCCCATCGCTTTGTACGTCCATGTTCGGGGGAATACAAATATTGCTCGCGAGAAGAGTATTGTGAAGGCTATCGTCATCGACGGTCCTATCGCCGAGCGAGACCTCTTGCTTCACTACTTTGTCCCTCGCCTCCCTCAAAGCGTTGAGCGCGTACACTTTCATATCATGATTAAATGCCGCAAAATCCGCGATATCCAAAAGGTATTGTTGGCCACGCGCGACAAGTTCATCGTAGTTCCCCGTTTCGCCCGTTAACGCCATTTGTGGAGTAGAGTTGAAAGCTTGCAATATCTTGAAATCCTTTCTCCAACGGGCTAATACATACTTCGAAGGTAATATCACGACGAATTCTTGCCGAAGCACGCACAATGCATGCCTACACAATATACCACTATATTCGAAAGAGCAACAAATACACCACACCTCGTGCTCGGCTGAATTGTAGGTGACCTTGTAGTCAAGTTGCCGGCTCTCAATAAGTTCGGTGACCATGTACGTTACTATAGGGCCGTTCCTCTCGACTCGTGTGCACACACATTGGATTAAGTGCCTGACCTCATCTTGGAACTTCTGAAACATGTTCGCAGTATACAATTTTGCAATTTGTTTCTCAAATTCAAATCCGGATATTAGCTGGGGCGAAGTGTGTGATGAGTGGAAATCCTCTTGAACCTCTTTGTCCCACTTATCTTTCAGAACGCTATCATATTGCTCTAGAAACTTCTTTAGCGAGGTCTTAGAGGTCACGAAACCATCAAAGAAAGCATTTCCGCTTTCGTTATCATGGGTGGAAGACATGGACGCCCAGAAAGCGCTTCTCACGTAAACGGGAACCCACTGCTTCCGATCTTCATACAAGGACGATAGATACTCATTATCATGGAGTTGGTATTTAACAACTGTTTCCTCCCATTCCATCTCGAATTCATTTATGGTTATGGAATCATGGACAGCTTTACTTAATTTACTGACTATTTCCTCCTTCGCTTGCGCTTTCCCCAGCTTTTCAGGTAGCTTCCTCATGACATGCCAGAGGCAAAAACGATGTCGAGCACTAGGAAGCACTTCCTGAACCGCCCCACGAATTGCTTCGTCTTGATTAGTAATTATAGCGTTCGGAGACTTGTCGTTCATGCACCTTAGCCACCTTTTAAAGATCCAGACATAGGATTCTTTACTCTCGCTGGCGAGAAGACCGCAACCTAGCAAGATAGATTGGCCATGGTGATTTACTCCCAGAAAGAGAACCAAAGGGATATGGTATTTGCTCGATGAGTAGGTCGTATCGAAAGTAACAACGTCGTTGAAGTGCCGATACGCAGCTCGCGATCTCGCATCAGCCCAAAAGACGTTCGCAAGAAGGCCATTCGCATCCATATCGCAACTGTAAAAAAAGCTCGGGTTTCGCAGTTGCATGGCGTCAAAGAACTTCGTAAGAGCCTCGGCATCTCCCTCTCCAAGTCTAAGTCTCCTCATCTGATCCGCAAGGTTTCTGGAACCCTTCTGGTTGGACGAGGAACTCATGTTTTCGGCCGCCTGAGAAATGACCGCGTTGATGGGCATGGTGGGAAGCGTGCCCTGGAATTCGTTCACGTGAAGCTGCCTCTTAATCGTGATCGGCAGTTCTCGGAAGCATTTCATGAACCGAACCCGATCGGGATCGAGTGGGTGATTGTGCTTCAGTATAACATAATCGATAACCCACGAATCCTTTAAAGCGGGGTCTTTTATAACCATCATGGCTCGGCATCCGCATTTAACTATGGGTCTTCTCCTGCACTTGACGACCGCCTTTTTCACTCTCGGATTCCCTTCTTTACAGCAAGTAAATGTTTGACGGTACTTCTTTCCGTGCATGCTGTGGCTCGTTCGTCTCGTGACGCCGAAGCCGGTTCGATACCCGTACGCCGTGTAGAACAGAAAAGCTTCTTCGATGCTCTTGAATCTCATCCCCACTTTCGGAACCAGCGCATCGTCTGCCGCACTAGTCGTGGGTTCCTCGTGCGCGACCGCCGCCATTCCGTTTTCCTTTCCAGCAGAACATTCTTCGCTCGAGTTGGCGCTTCGGTCTTCCGCTGGCTCTACTCCCGAAGAGCTCTGCAGGACATGTCTCGGAAATTTCATACAACAAAATGCGAGGAAACGAAAAGATAACGCAACGTCTCGCCACGAAACTAAATTCCTCATTCTACTACTGCTTCTAAGCTATGAACTATTAATAGTTACCGAAATCCGTGGTTCCGTCAACGGAAAAAGCATTCGTAAAAGCTTAAGCTTAAGAAAATCTAGTGATGAAAATAACTTAAATATGAAGAATCAAAAGATGAGGGAGATTCATTTTTTAATTGGCCTATAGTTGAGGGGATCAGTGTATACTTCGATCATCTTTGCTACATACAAAATGAACAAAAAGTATAGCAACAAAAAAAAAAAAATTTCCGTAAAAATTTAGGATGTGTCATAAATAAGATGCATCAAATAGACATAATAAATCACTAAAACTAAACAATGCAAATTGCGAGGAAAAAAAAGAAATTTGAGGAGTGTAAAAATAAAGGGACAAAAAAGGACCTCTTTTATGCGCATGTTGTTACGAGCACTCTCCGGGGATTCGTCGGAGTCGGAGTCGCCTCCATCGTCTCCGGCGCCGGCGACGCCCCGGGGCGGCGGAGCCGCAGCGGCCTCAGGAGGAGCGCCCGGCGCTCTGAGATTCGTACGCCGTCTCCGGCGATCCTCGGCATCGGGATTGGGCTCGATCACCACCATCGAACTCCGCTAGGGCAAAAAAAAAAAAAAAAAAAAAAAACAAAAAGCAATCGCTTATGATTCTTCTTTTTAGGTTTTAGAAATTTCTAATTCAAACAAAATTTTTACCTTTTCGATCCGAAGTGGGCGATTCTGATTCCATCGGAAACGAGAGCGTGGCGAAGTGGAGAGATTTGAGGGAGACAAGGAAGGAGAAGCGAGAGGGAACGAAGGAGAGAGAGAGAGAGAGAGAGAGAGAGAGA
>NC_033633.1:11179574-11258583 GCF_001540865.1 Ananas comosus | reverse complement strand
AAATAAAAAAAAAAAAAAAAAAAAAAAAAAAAAAAAAAAAAAAGAGGAAAAAGGTGGAGAATTTGGCCTAAATTTGGCGAAACTGGGAAGAGATTGCACCGGTCGAAAGGCGGAGATTAGGGTTTTGTTCTTTTTACAAGAGATTCGGTCTTCGATGCGAACGGAGAAAATCTGACGCAAAATCTAGGTTTCTCGCTCTGGTAAAAATATGGTAAAAATTGGGAATGGAAAGTAGAGAAATTGGCCCAAATTTGCAAAATCAGGATCAAATTGAACCGTTCGAAACGGAGAAGATTAAGGTTTCGACTAAGAGATGCATTATTTTGATGCGAAGGGAGAAAAATCTGACGAAAATCTAGGGTTCCAAGCTCGGGTAAAAATTAGGAAAAAAAAAAAAGTGGAGAAATTGGTCCAATTCCCACAAAATCGGTATCAAATTGCACCGTTCGAAAGGGCGGAGACTAGGATTTCGAGCAAAAGACGCATTCTTTTATTTGATCGGAGAAAAATTTGACGGAAATCAAGGTTTTTGTTTTGGTTTTGGAGGATTTCTAGGGTTTTTGGGGAGAAATGGGGCGAGAGAGGGGACGAGTCCACGGAGAGATGAGAACTAACCCAACAACTACCCCAATGTGTACGGAATGGGGGAAATTGTGGGGCTCCGAATAACTCCCCCAAACTATACGGGTGTGGTAATTAAGTTTCATTGGGGGTGTTATTGGGAAGTTATTGGAGAAGTGTAGTAACAAGAGAACGACATAAAATATGATGCAATAGCTACAAAATTAAAAATTTTAAAAATTTTAAATAGAAAGCATTAAATATTATCCTATCAATTCCAACTTTTGCTCTAAATTTTCAAAATTTTAGATTTACCTTCCCAAATTTAAAAATTTTATAATTAACCATTTTGATTCATATTTCATCAATTTTAAATAATTAATATTATCTAATTGGTAAAAATAATATAAATTATATACCAGCGTAACGGATAAAATTGACCGTACTTATTATATTTGATTTATAAAAAGTCAAATACTAAAGGTCAATGTTTATTGGATTCAATTTGATGTCAAAAAAATTATTCTATATTGCGGACATATTCTTTTTATTATTTCTTCATTATTTGGCTTATATTAGTCACTTTAAATTCTTAAAATATAAATCTACACAGCCGAATGTAAAATTTTAAAAATTTTGGTTTGACATATAAAATTTCAAAATTCAAGCGAAAGTTCGGATGGCCGCGGATCAAATAACCCACAAAAATTTAAAAAGGAAAAAAAAAAAACAAATGGGATAAATTGTGGAGTAAAACTCTACAAGCTCTATGGGGTTGCTCAGCATGTTCAATAATGCACACTAAATAATAACAATGAACAAAATTTATGTAGCCATGGTTGAATAATCTTATATTCATATAATGTTTAAATGCTAACAATTTTAAGTGAAAATGAGTACANAAAAAAAAAAAAAAAAAAAAAAAAAAAGAGGAAAAAGGTGGAGAATTTGGCCTAAATTTGGCGAAACTGGGAAGAGATTGCACCGGTCGAAAGGCGGAGATTAGGGTTTTGTTTTTTTTACAAGAGTTTTGGCCTTCGATGCGAACGGAGAAAATCTGACGCAAAATCTAGGTTTCTCGCTCTGGTAAAAATATGGTAAAAATTGGGAATGGAAAGTAGAGAAATTGGCCCAAATTTGCAAAATCAGGATCAAATTGAACAGTTCGAAACAGAGAAGATTAGGGTTTCGACTAAGACATGCATTATTTGATGCGAAGGGAGAAAAATCTGACGAAAATCTAGGGTTCCAAGCTCGGGTAAAAATTAGGAAAAAAAAAAAAGTAGAGAAATTGGTCCAATTCCCACAAAATCGGTATCAAATTGCACCGTTCGAAAGGGCGGAGACTAGGATTTCGAGCAAAAGACGCATCCTTTTATTTGATCGGAGAAAAATTTGACGGAAATCAAGGTTTTTGTTTTGGTTTTGGAGGATTTCTAGGGTTTTTGGGGAGAAATGGGGCGAGAGAGGGGACGAGTCCACGGAGATATGAGAACTAACCCAACAACTACCCCAATGTGTACGGAATGGGGGAAATTGTGGGGCTCCGAATAACTCCCCCAAACTATACGGGTGTGGTAATTAAGTTTCATTGGGGGTGTTATTGGGAAGTTATTGGAGGAGTGTAGTAACAAGAGAACGACATAAAATATGATGCAATAGCTACAAAATAAAAAAATTTTAAAAAATTTAAAATAGAGGGCATTAAATTTGTCTGAACAATTCGAACTTTTGCTCTAAATTTTCAAAATTTTAGATTTACCTTCCAAACTTTAAAAATTTTATAATCAACCATTTAGATTCATATTTCATTAATTTTAAATGATTAATATTATCTAATTGGTCAAAAATAATATAAATTATATACTAGCGTAATGAATAAAATTCACCGTGATTATTATATTTAATTTATAAAAAGTCAAAATATTAAAAGTCAATTTCTGTTGGATTCAATTTGATGTCGAAAAAATCATTCTATTTTGCGGACATATTCTTTTTATTATTTCTCCATTATTTACTTTAAATTCTTAAAATATAAATCTACACAGCCGAATGTAAAATTTTAAAAATTTTGGTTTGACATATAAAATTTCAAAATTCAAGCGAAAGTTTGGATGGCCGCGGATCAAATAACCCACAAAATTTAAAAAGGAAAAAAAAACAAATGGGATAAATTGTGGAGTAAAACTCTACAAGCTCTGTGGGGTTGCTCAGCATTGTTCAATAATGCACACTAAATAATAACAATGAACAAAATTTATGTAGCCATGGTTGAATAATCTTATATTCATATAATGTTTAAATGCTAACAATTTCAAGTGAAAATGAGTATAATTCACAACAAAGATGATTACAATAGAGTAAAGCATCAACGAAAAACTACTCGAACAGTTTCGCGATCGGACAAAGCATTAGCCCTTTGCTGATGCTGTTTTCATTTCGATTAAAAAGAAAAAAGAGACCAGGAGAAATGACCGATAAATTATGATTACATACATCGATGAAGAACTCTTCCACAACATTTTAATATCATTATCGAACAGTGTGCGAACAAAGTATCAGTAGTTGTCACAGTTTGAGCATGATAGGTTATGTTACATTGCAGGTAAGTTGCAAAGAACTGAATCTCAGATTTGTATATTACATTGCAACATTGAAGTTTCAAAGATGAAAACAGAAGGAAAAAAAAAAAAAAAAAACCCTCTAAGATACAAATCTGATCTATTAACAGCTCAAAATTCAATCTTCTTTTAGTTCACATCTATTCGATCTTGCCACGGAAAACCATTTAGCCTTTTCTTCCGTCTGTCTATGAAGAAAATTCCCAGACACGAGCCAAATATTCTGACGAGTAATCTTTTGAAGCTTTGCAGCCTGCTGAAGTATCTTCTAGTTTTCCTTTGACGACTTCTTCCCCTTCTTTTGTTTCTGCTTTAGTTGAGTGAGACCTGGCGCGGTGATCTTAACGTTGCCGATAATTGCGGCCACCAATTCCGGGTCGGTGCATGCTTTCATTAGTTCCTTTTCTCGGTTCGTCACTTCGGGCATGTGACTGAATAGATTCATCGCAGTTTTTGCAGCTGAAAGGACGATACATAGATGTCAAATCACCAAAAGTTGGGAATGTTTTAAGGACACAATGAGATCCTAACCCAAGTTCCTCACCTCCGTCGGAGAGGAAGATATGTAGGGAAAAGTTTGCATTAAAATTTATAACACAATTCAGAGAGATTTCAATATTCAACTTAGAGAAGAAGATACCTTTCCCTTTCTTTGCAGTGCCTGGAGTTATCTTGACACGGTATTTGTATGTTTGCAACGCATTATAAGGACCGCAAACCGGAACAGCGTACAGCAAAATATCACTTGGTAGAGGATTTCCTGTCAAGTAATCTAAATCATTTAATTTCATTTTCTCTTCTTCGCCAATTTCATGGATTCCATCTTCATCGATAGCTATCTTAGCCATCTCAGAATTAGATTTGTTTGCTTCTGAAGTAAGATCCTCAGAGTTGGCACCATTTGCATTTAAGCCGTGGGGCTGATCTGCTTCGGAAGAATTTTCTCGACAATCGCGAGAAAGGTGGCCGGATTTTTTACATTTGTAACATACTTTCAACGAATCATCTTGGCCTGCAAATAGGAAGAAAAGGAAATACGTTTGACCAGATTATTCCCAACAAATCCAGGCAAGAACTGTTACTCCTCCATTAAAATATATGGAGACACGCTCATTAAGAGCAAATATTGTCACTCCGGCAAGGATGGATAAAGAAATGAATGAATAGATATAAAAATATAATTTCGTGATTCTGCTGTGCTATAACAAAATTGATCATTCTTCAGGCATCTACTAAAAGCATAAATGACCCAAATAATCAGGGAAATATTTTAATTGTAATAAGATTTGTGACTAAAGAAAACAAGTTAATGCAAAAATCATTTCATAGAAAAAATAGCAGACCTTAAATAAAATGCCGGTAAAAATTATTTTGACACTCCCCAGATAATAAGAATCTAATGCAATGCCAAAAATTTCTAGCTGCACGTCAAAAGAAAAACTCCTACGGACAATTTCTTTCTTTTTTTTAATTATGATTTAGGAAAAATGAATTCGAAACCAGAGATAACTTTTAGAAAAGTACCGGATACTGCTTTTGTTGGCTTTTCAGCAACACCATCCTGATCATGTGAATCTTTATCCTTTTTCAGAGCTTTTCCAGCAGACTGAAATAATGAAAAGATGATTAATAATGGAAGTAGGGAAAAATAACAAGGCAGACAAATGGCAGAGTCCTTAAGAACTAATAAACAAATCCAAAAATCATTGCATTTACCGCTAGTAAAGCCATACGAATTTCCCTTTCTTCTTCATCCTGCTCCGCATATTTCTCCTTAATCTTCTTAAGTTTGCCCTTTTGCCCACGACTAATTTTCATACTAGCAGTCTTTAAGTTCTCCTTAACTTTATCTTGTTGAGAACCTGAAAGAACGGGTTTATTTCCTGCTTCGTTTTCATGTAACTCACTCGCGATTTCATTTTTATTCTGTCCTTTCTTAAGTTTTCGCCTCTCTGCCTTCGATACATGAGGCTTCTCTCTCACAGCAGCCTTTTTCTCTTCAACATCATCCGCCGCTTCCAATGTCGATTTATTATCATCCAAACCAGAGGTATTATTAGATAATTTAGCAGGGCCAAGGCCCAAAGCCTTATCCATAAGAACCTCAAGTTGGGAAGTAATATCTTTATCAGAGGAATTCTCATCGTGAAGGTCTTTCAAATTGCTTGCTTCAACATTATCATTAGGAGATACTGGAACTGTATCTGGTTCTTTACTTGTCTCTCCTTCACTAATAATTTCTTCATCTGAACCAGAATCGTTCTGTTCTTTACGAGGCTCTTCTTGGTCTTCTTGAAGGGCTTCATCTTCACCTCTTACACGCCTTTCATTTAGATGTGAAGCCAAGGAGCTTTCATCCAAACGAAAGAGAAGACCAAATCCCATCACAAGAGGGTGAGGAGGGAGAAAATTCTTTTTACCGCGGATCATGAAGCTTCCCACAGTGAGATACTCGCCGGTTGGTGCAGTTTTGCTCACTTGATTTGGGTACACCCACCAAGCGCTCGTTACAATTTTCGAGTCCCATGCTTGGCTGTGACAGACCTGAAAAAAGAAAAATAAAAAAGAGGAAAAAAGAGAAGATAAAGATAAAGATGTGTTTGAGAAGTCTACCAGATAAGTTAATAGAAAATGAATAGGCCTTTTGAAATATCTCCCTATAAAATTATCTACGTATATTATGCATCTGTATACTCTGAATTGTCATATATACCACTCGAATTTACAGCTGCTGGCAAAAGTGCCCTTATTTCAGGTTAGGGAGTCATCTGATTCATTGGAGAAAGTTGGTTTTCAATTATAATTAGTTTGACATTTCCGTAAAAACACAAATTGAAAAAAATGTTTTACTGGCATGCACAAGAATTTCAGATTTTTGCGCGAGAAAATATGTAAATAGATATTTGCATAGTTTTTTTTTTTTTTTTTTTTTTTTGAGAGAATGGTAGCATGCTATCTATATCATACATTTTTTTTCAGAAATAACCTTAGCTGAAAATGTGAAGCAACTAGGTTGCGCACTTAGGACAATGGCTACCAACCATCAAGGATTCGCCACTTGCGCTAGGGATGGTTGGTGATATTTATGAAGTTGTATATACGAAGGATTGAATTTAGATAAATATGGAATAAATTTGCTATACAACTAATAAGCTAAGAAACCTATAACATTACTACAGTAAGAAAAATGAACTATTTAACATACAGTAAAACATCCAGCTTGATTTAACGTCAGGGGCGGTATGGGACTATCTGGTTTGTGATTCTTGATCACAGTACTCGAAGCTCCGTGAAGGTCTGCATGTACATACCTATTTAAAAAGCTCAAAATAAGTCACAGCATAAAACCATAATGAATAAGGAGTTTCATATTGCAAGACGAACCGATGAAGAATGATGTTATTTACAATGACCAATAAAATGAAGGCAACTGCATTAATTGACCCAGTATTATTCCTAATGTAAGACAAAGTTTTGAACTGAAATAAAAAAAATAGTAAGATTTACTTACAGATCTCCTTTGGACATGTATCGCTTGACAATCATCTCATTTTGTTGAGCATCACGACCACTGATAACCAAATAATTCTCGCTGCTGATGAACCAGTTGAATTTCTCGAACCAGTGAACTTTACGCATATGAGATATTGCAGCAACAGTTTTTTCCTGCAAGACAAAAACAGTCGTTATTACTGGGAAATTATAATGCAAAAAACATACGTGGTCCAGTTTCAAAAAGCAAAAAACATACGTGGCCCAGTTTAATAAAAGCTGTATATGAAATTCCGCTCTATTATGAATTACAAATTTACCAAACTTTCCTAATTGTAATTTGACCAACTGTCTTTAATTTGGTTTGAAGTGACCGACTAACTCCAATGATTTTGAGTTAAAACATGACTTGATGGCACACCCTCGAGATATCACCAAATCTAAAGAGGAGGCTAAACTTAATTTGCAATATACGGGTATCCACGTTAAATTTAAAGTCTTACATGACTTTATGTCCAAAGTGGAATTTGAAGCATAATCTACAAGATTACCTGAGCAAGTTGTTGGCGCGTCTTCTTCTCAGCTGCTTTAAAAGCCTTCTCATGTGCTGTTATGGTCTTTTCTTGCTTACTTTCCTGTTTTTTCTTCATTTCGTACCAGCGGCGTGCATTTGCATGTGCAGAAAGTGCCAAATCGACCTCTACCTGAAGTAAATGAAAACAAAAGCATGTAAATAGGAATGTAACATTTTGGAACCAGGAATCATCATGCAATATGCAATAATAATAATAAGCCTTAACAGAGGGGGAAATGCTGAAATATATTCGTGCATCTGCAGAGCCTCAATCTAAAAAAAATTCCAGATGAAGACAAAATGAAGGAACAGTGGTAGCAGTCAAAGTAAGGCACTAAAAGAAGAACCTTTTCAGCAGGGGCAGTTTTTTCATCGTCATCCATTTCATCGAGGTTGTTACTGAGGAGCAGGGTAATACAATTTCTGTCCAAATGGAGTTTATCAATGAGACCCGCTACTGGATTTCCTGATTTCCTCTCTTCCTTCACCATGCGCTCAAGATCTACCCAAGCCATCCCATTTGCTAGGGCAACACGGACGGCTAGAATGGCCGCATCCACATCTTCTAAGTTGTACTCGATCAGTTGCGCCAATTCAGTACAATGGTCCACTTCTTTCCTCAATGTATGTACACGGTTTTCCTGCATCGTAAGAATAACTTAAAATGCTACAGAGGCTATTTTGTGAAAGAGAGAGAAAGAGAGAAAGTGTGAACCTGATCCGAGCGTATCTTATTAAGCTTTTGTATTGCTGTTTCTTCTTTTGCTTTTTGCTGCTGCTCCACTCTTTGGCTCTCGATTTTACTGTAGAACTCGTCCAAAGCTGCATCAAATGTTTCAAATTTAACAGATTCCCTTGACTTGAACTGATTCAGCAGTATAGGACAGAATTCATCATATATCTGCAAATGGAAATAAAAGAATATGCTTTATTTTTCTCACAGAGTAGATAAATCATCAAAAGGAGCAGATCAACTTTATTTGAGCATAAATCAACAGATTCACAAAGACACGGAGGAGAGAAATGAAGGAAAAATGAAATCCAGCCCGAATTTTCTTATCAAAACCCTAATTGTGTACTTAAAGTAATAGGGCAAGAGTGCTTGACCAAAAACTGATAAATATATCAGTATTGGTTTAAAACAAATAAAATATTCTATTACGTTGCCATAATTTGTCCAAACTGATTTACATGAAGGTTCACTTATCAGGCCACAGAACAAGATAAGACCAAAGAATTCACATCATAATGGTCAATCTCATATTGCATGATAAATAAATGACGATTCATATGTGACACCGAATAAAATGAGAACAAAACGTTCAGTCAAACACTTGGTAGATGCATGTTACTGGCATATGCCCAATCAGTGCACCAAATACGCATTATCAAAATTCAGTTGATTGAACGTATATTTGAAAAGCACTGTTTCCTCGAGAAAAAGTAAAAACAATTAAAAGGAGATATTGCAATTAAGTGAACGGCAAATACAGCATAATAAACTTGGCCTACCCACTATATTCAGAAAGAACAACCTAAAGGAAGTATTATTGCATAGACATACCCGCGAAAGTTAAGAACAGCAAATTATCATAGTTAATTTGCATAAGATTAAAGAAACGAAATTAAAATGGAAGATACAACTAGCTGACTTCCGTAGTACTGCTAAACCATCATCCAAACAATGTAATCTTTGAACAGAAGTAATATATCAACCTTCAAAGATGAAGCCGATTCTTGTGGGTTTTTTGTATCCTTTCCAGTAGTTTTACTCTGCATCACAATGTATCCTTCGGGAATCCTCTTACCGGATATGATGTCCTCAAGCCAATCTTCAAACCTCGAAACAGCTTCTGCAAGAAGGTGTATCGTGTCATCCCCAATTTTACTATCAGGATCTTTCCCAAGTTTTATATTTGGAAGCAGGCCAGCGTCCAATATAATATGCTCAGAGAGTGCTGGTCCATAGCTCAAAGCCTCTCCAATAATGGTCTTCAAAGTAGCTTTATTTGATTGGCCACCATCATTGGCTTTTTTATTCTTAGATTTAGTTTGCTCTTTGGATTTATCTGGAATATTGTTCCCATCATCAATAAGTTCTGAAGACTCATCATGCTTGGTTGAATTTGGCTTATTTAGGGTGGCTTTTAACTTTGAGTAGTCAGTCCTTTCGAAAAGGCGGCAAGCCTCTATTGGATAGCGATGGCGTGACATAATAGCCAAACCCTTATCGTCATCTCTGTAGTTAACAAAAAAATATTGTGGTTGCATTATCAACAAATAAATAAATAAATAGCAAAGTTTGACAGAGAACAGAAGTTAAAACATGGAAAAAAAGAAAAAGAAAAAGAAAGGTAACAAAAGATACAATTTTATTACTAACCAAAGACCCTTCCATAATGTTGAGTTTGCTCTATAATGCACAAAGAGAAATCTCAATGCAACATAAACTTGAGGGATAAAAAAGTTATTTTACATGCATTGATTTTGTCCATTCAAAACCATTTCAAGATAAGAAGTGTGAGAGTTTTAGGTCAACTTACTGACAATAAGAGAAAAAAGCTATGGAGTATATAGAGAATAAAGAGATAAATGAAATGAATAAAGACCTGGTTTGCTGGTCTATAGAGATAAAAGATTCAGAATAACCACAAAAAAATAAAATTCAGAAAATTAAGGTGGACCTAAGTTACAAGATGATTACGATATCTAGTGTAATCATACTATCAAATCACCCATAAAACTCCTCTGAACTTGGTGATTGTGGATTTGATAACAACCTGTGAGAGCGGAGTAGCGTCATTACAGTAAACTCAGAATCCGTGAGAAGAATATTTCCTTGGGCATATAGTTCAAGAATTATATAATGAGCATTACTACCCAATCCAAATTGGAAAAGAATAATCTGCAAATACAAAAATAAAGGCAGCAATATAAAGATCATATAAGAAACAAAAAAAACAAAACGGCATAGAATGCTGTATTTTAAGCAAAGAGAAGGTAAATTCATGAGGATTTAATTCTTACACGATCATATCCCAGTTGCCGGATGTCTTCAAGTCTTTTTGTCCGTATATGTTTCCGCAATTTAAGAGTAAAGCCGGAAGGAGTTGTATTTTTGTCTCTGCAAATAGACAGAGCATTCCAGTAAATAACGACTCAAAGCTTACATATTTTTTTTTTTAAAAAAAAACAGATACAAGGTCATTGTTTTACCGCATATACTGAGTTGTATGCAACCTGACTCCGCTTTCCATCAACAAAAATACCTTTTCACTCTCCCCTGATTGGGTGATTCCACTGCTATTCATCAGCTTGAATAGATAAGTCTACAAAATAAAGAATAATTAGAAACGACTATGAGGTTAATCCCCATAAACATTGAAGAAGCCGGAGACTTGCATCGAGAAAGGAATATTATGCGAAGCCTTACTAAAATAAAATCATTTGCTGCTGTAGCATAACCAGGACGCCTACTTCGATGAAATAGTAGGTCAAAAACAAACATGTTAATACTAATTGTAGTGATCTACTCTTCCTCCACACTGCTAGAAAGGAAACTCCCGCTTATTTTCGCAAAACTAGCTTACAAGGGGAAGTGTGTATCTTTCTTCAAGCTGAAGATAAGCATCAATAAAAACATTTGCTTCCATGAAATACAAACGAACTTACATGGAGCAGCTATTTAGAAAAGGTTACAACAAGATTGAAGGGGTCTCAAAATTTTCATTTATTTTTTGTGCACAAACCAAGCACTTATACTTCCGTATAATCGATCACTTCGCAAATGCTTAAGCGAAGAACCCAAAAGTTCCTCCTAGCACTAGGGTTAGAATTCAAGCTTAAGTACCTACACCTACCATCATCAAATACCTAATATGATTAAAGTTTCCTACTAATGACTCAAAGCACACGACTTTAACCCCCAAAACTCCCCTTTTCTACTCTATCTACACAATAACAACAGAAAATTGAGATCATAGGAAATAGAAATGTCCAATTATGAAACTTTGCATCATAAAAGCTAGTTTAAACGTAGAACACTCGAAAGAAACGAATTGGGGAATCTACACGGCAGGTCCTATGGATCGAACACGGGAAGATACGTGCGCAAATGGGGGAGACCCCAAATGGTTATGGGCGAAATGGGGAAATGAGTGCATGGTCTACAGGGTGGTTTTGGGGATTGGGTGTAGGGGGATCGGTGATGGGTTCTACCTTAGGGGAGATGTCGTATACGTTGGCGCACCGCATCCCGATGAGCTTGCGGAGGCACTTCACCTCCGCCGCCACATCCGCCGTGTTCATCCGCACCTTCTCTCTCTCTCTCTCTCTCTTTCTCTCTCTCTCACGATCGCTTTACTACGGAGGGGTTGGGGGAAGAAGACGACGAGTAGGAAGAGCGAGAAATAGAGTAGGTTTATTGGAACAAACCTAAAGTCGGCGATGGCTTCTTATGGAGTATGCGTGGAGAGTGACTCGGCGCCGACTTTAATTCAATCAAAATTTGGAACAGAGGAGGATGACATGTGCACTCCCATCATTACTTTTTGGGTTTTTTTTTGCATTTAGCCCCTTCAAAAACAAAAAAATTATAAATGACCCTAATAAATTTATATTTGTATAAAATAGTCCTCTTCTTGCCACGCAAGCGCCTAAATAGCATTTTAAAGTTGAACAAAGTGATTCAATCACAGTGTTTAAACATGATAATTGAATCACCGTGTTTCTTTTTGTATTTTTTTCATTACTAAGTTAAAGAGGAGGGACTAAGGTGTGGATATAAACACAGAGATTCAATCGCTGTATTTAAACACAGTGATTTATTCATCGTATTCTACTTAAAAATATAAACATAACGCTTATGTGGTAAGAAGAGGGCCATATGCGCAAATATAAATTTGTTAGGATAATTTCTAAATTTTTTTGAGGGGGGCTAAATTTGAAAAAAGCCCGTAATATTTCTTTCTTTTGTTTTAGTATAGTGATTTCAGAGGCAATGTGTTTAATTGATAGATGGTGAGCTAAAAGACGGGCGGTATTGGTTCAACTTATTTAAACACTGGAGCCGGTTTGGATCAAGCAATATTCGCTGATTGATAAGTTCGCTGTAATTTAAATCAGACTTGTATTATCTTATTATGTCAGTTTGATTTAACATTAAAATATATCAAACTAGTCTATATAGTCTGAAACGGTAGGCATGAACTGCCCATGCTGATAAGCATGTCCGGACACGACAATTCTTACTTAGCATAATTGAAATAAATTAAAAGTTAAATATATGGATAATTTTTATACTATTTTTATTTTTTAAATATTTGTAATTTAAAAACTATAGTCTTTAAGCTTTTTCGTGGAAGCTTTTCTTAAAATATAACCATTAAAACCTTTGGAAAAAATAAATTTAAAAATGGCATCTATATGAAAACATTAGATTGTTTTGTCTATTAGGGACTAGAATGTAAAATCTTAAAAAGTAAACCGCAATATAAGCATAGTATAGGGACCATCCGTAAATTTTACACTATATAGTTCCCTCGCGAAGGCTCGCTCGTGGGTCCGTGTTGCTTCGAGCGCCTCCTCCGAGCCCTTCGAATCCTCGCCCTCACCAAAATCTCCTCTTTCGAATTCTAGGGTTTTAGATCCCACCCCCTCTCTCGAGATCTCGAACTCCCCCTAGGGTTTCGAAGCTCTTCCGATTGTCTCCAATGGCGGTACGTTCTATCTCGTTTCCTCTACTTAGTGTAAATTTCGGTGTGCGATTTGTTTGATCCGTGAGGAATCGCTGTGTAGGTGGAGCGGTTGTTGAAAGATGAAGCCACGGAAGAGAAGGGAGATCGAGCTCGGATGGTATCGATTCAACTCGCTTTATAGTAGTTTCAGTTTCAGTTGTAGTTTCTAATAGCGTGTATTAATTGCTATTAGTTATAGAACATCAAAGCGATTTTTTTTTTTAAGTATTAGGCGGTATTTTTGAGTGGAATTAATTGATGAAGCTAAAAGATCATTACTTTACTATTTAGAATGCTGAAAAAGTCTCTTTTTGCCCCTCCAATACTTAGTTTTTATTCCATGAACATATTTGAACTATATTTTGTGGAAAAAAAATTTGGGATGATTCGCTAGATGGGTATACATTTTGTCAAATATATAGAAAGGGGAAGTCGTATTTGCTTTGTTTAGCTTGTGAATAACCCTTTGGGGGAGTGTAGCTTTACCTGGCGCAAGAGAAAAACACCCTTAAGTACGATGGGAAGAGAAAATGGATGCTAGATTTGTTTTAATTCAGAATGAATAACGAACTGTGTAAGATGGATTAGTAAATGATATCAGAGTAGGTTTATCTTTATAACTATGACCTTCAATCTTGTCATTGTTGACTGTAAAGTTTTAGAAGTTTTGATACCTGGTGCACCATTTACTTATGCCTATCATCTTGGAACTTTAGCTACTCAAGCTTGTCTATCGATGGATTTATGCTGGAAGCAATAGTACGGAGGAAAAAAGATTTCACATTGGTCATGAGATACAGATGCATTCCTCATTATCCTGTTCTTATTACTACTTGGCCAAGCATTTACTAACTTTCATACTGTATACTAGGCCTAGCGGTTCCACCTCTTAATAGGTTTCCCTTAACTCGAGATTATGCCATACTGTAGTCCCTTTTAACTGATGGTTTTGATGGAATAGGAAAACAAATGATTGTTTTAGTACAGATATTGCTGTTACATTGGTTCTTCCATGAGACTGAACATTCTCAGACAGCAGTCACGGCACCATTCTAATTTGCAGTATTCTTTTTGTCTGACAACTTCTGAGAGTCAATGCGCTAGTGAAGCACAAATTAAAAGAAAATCACAGATATTGCTTGCACATTATATCTGGTCTACAGTCCATTTTCATTTGAGCTTCTCAGAAGGGATTAACTGTCTTTCTTTAGTATCTTTCAAAATCCATCCTCGAGAAAATGAGCTCAAGTAACAAAAAACGCTGCTCAGTTAAGGTCACACCAGGATGGGGTCTGAGTGGAAGTATTTTGAGTTAGTTCTAACATTCAATCACTTTTGCATGAACTGGTTGTTTCCAAGATTGTGTTGTGTTCCAAGACCAAGATATTAGTGTGCTATGCAATTTCCCCAAGCTCAAATAGTATGCCTGATATGCTATTTTTTCCAAATCAGTAAATATATTTCCTGGAAGATATTATCTTGAGCTAATTTCTGGATTCCTGATTTTTGTAAGATTTTACTTTCTTTTTCCAGTTATTCCTAAGCCAAAATTTGTACTTACAGTTGCTTTTGCCACTTTCTTCCTGGTGCAGGCATCTTTTATCGGTGCAATGGCAATTGCTGATTTAGTTAAGACCACCTTAGGACCGAAGGGAATGGTATTATCTTGATTCTCAAGTTTTTATTGCTCTTCCTCATGTCCACGTCTGACTGTTGCTTAATTGGCTTAGCTAATATGACTTGCATACACACACTTGATGTTTAGGACAAGATCCTGCAGTCAACTGGCAGAGGGCGTAATGTCACTGTTACTAATGATGGTGCAACTATATTGAAGGCACTTCATATTGACAACCCAGCTGCGAAGGTCCTTGTTGGTATCCTTTGATTTTCTTCCAATATGTAATCTTCGATTTGCAAGCTATTTATTATTAAATCTTTGTTCACACTGATTCATTCGTTTTAGTAGAAAATAAAAATAATTTTTTTTTGCTATACACAAGAAACTAATTGTCCTATTCATGTAATTGTTATACAAAGAGAAAGGTTAGTCCTTAGTTTGAGTATCAGATATATCGAAAGTTCAAGATGATGAAGTTGGTGATGGAACAACTTCAGTTGTTGTTTTGGCTGGAGAGCTACTGAGGGAAGCTGAAAAATTGGTCAACTCAAAGATTCATCCTATGACTATTATTGCAGGTTTGTCTCATGCTTTCCAAGAACATTTTTGTAGCAGTTCCTTGAGCTGTTGTGAAGTGTTAAAATGTCTAGCTTGGATGCTGTGTGTGTTGTAAGATGGGTACAATGGTAGTATTATGTACTTGTACATAGACCTGTAGTAAACATTTCGGATTGTTTTTTTTTATTATTTTATTTTTAAATTTAAGGATACACAGTGTAAAAAATTATCAATAGAGCTTAGCCTAATGAAAGTCATAAGGAGCTTGTAGTGATTAGATGAAAATATGTAACTAGGTTACTTGCACTAGGTTCATGTTTTAATCTCATCCTGCTACTTAGAATGTGTACGGCATGCTAAATGAACTGGGTTTTATTCTTGTATTGTTCTCTTTCAACCCTCTTTCCTTTGTCGAGAAAGTTGGCTATATCTTTGCCTTCAAATAATTTGAACTGATTATTAAATATGGCGCCCCTTACTGCCTTCTTATTGTTGAGTTGTTTTTACTTTTATCAGTGAGATAGTTAGCGTAATTCTACTGAATAATTTATGGGTGCTCAATGGATTAATCTTACAGGTTACAGAATGGCTGCTGAATGTGCACGCAATGCTTTGTTAGAGAAGGCCATGGACAACAAACAAGACCCAGGTATCAACAATTTTGTGATGCATGAATAATATGATGTTCTTTTATATCCTATTATATCGATTAGTTTTTTATGATTATGTGGTGCGACAACTAGCTTGGCTTACAGTCGCTGACTTTCCTCTGTTTTTAGTAGTTTATAACCTATAACTTAAATCTTTTATGTCTTTTTGAATATCCTACTTTGATTTCAGAGAAGTTTAAATCCGATCTGTTGAACATTGCTATGACAACTTTGAGTTCGAAAATACTTTCCCAGGACAAGGAGTACTTTGCTAAACTTGCTGTTGATGCTGTTTTGAGGCTTAAGGTACTACACTTCATATCTAGTATGTAAGTACATATGTGTAATTTGTGTACGTGTATGTAAAATACATATGTACTGATGTTTACATGGATTGGTTATTAACGATATATGAGCTGTCATTAATTGAACTAACATTTGTTTTTCAAGTTGCTCATTATTGTATGCTGTTTTTTCCTAGACAAAGTGTCTGTTCTGTACTCACAAGACCGCAACTTTCGATTAGATAAGTAGGAATATAAATTGACATGTGACTTGTATGTAGTGAAAAATGGTTATTTACTTTTACTAATTAGATACTGTATAGATTTATCTGCGATCAATTGCACCTAAACATAAAATTTTGTGCCTTCTTTCCTTTGATATTGGTAATTGCTAATTTGATCCACCAGCCATGATTTCCTTTTAGCAAGTTTCATTTATTCTTTTTAATATCTATTCATGTTTTTCTTGCTGGTATCAGGGGAGCACTAATTTGGAGGCCATCCAAATTCTAAAGAAACCTGGAGGATCTCTGAAGGACTCTTTTTTGGATGAAGGGTATGATTTCACAGTCAAATATATTAACATGTGTGGTCAAGTAGCTTTGCATTACCATCATCAGTTAGCCTTAGGCACTAACGGCGAATTGGGGATGTTAGTGTAATTTATTATATATGATATCCATATGATAATCCATTTTTCTTCATCTAATATATGTGAAAATGGATCTACTTTTTTTTTTTTTTCCCTATAGTTGCGTAAAGTATGAAAAAGCATACAAAGTTCAATATGTCTGTTGCCCCATGCTTGTTCTATGCCCAAAAAACAAATAACTAGGCGTTCTGAAGCTAAATGAGGTTTACATAAGCAAACTTGCATTCAAATTGGAAGATTGATATTGCACAAAAAAGCTCAATAATAGCATTACCCGTTGTCTTTTTGTGAAGGTTTATTCTTGACAAGAAAATAGGTATTGGGCAACCAAAGCGCATTGAGAACGCCAAGATTTTGGTTGCTAACACTGCTATGGACACTGACAAAGTAAAGATCTATGGGGCCCGCGTTCGTGTTGATTCGATGACTAAGGTTGCAGAGATCGAAGCTGCGGAGAAGCAGAAGATGAGAGAGAAAGTGCAAAAAATAATAGCCCATGGAATCAACTGTTTCGTTAACCGTCAATTGATATATAACTTTCCAGAGGAACTATTTGCTGATGCTGGCATACTTGCTATCGAGCATGCTGATTTTGATGGGATTGAGCGGTTGGCGCTCGTTACAGGCGGTGAGATTGCATCGACTTTTGATAATCCAGAGTCTGTTAAGCTTGGGCATTGCAAGCTTATTGAAGAGATAATGATTGGTGAAGATAGGTTGATTCATTTCTCTGGGTGCGAAATGGGTCAAGCTTGTACCATTGTTTTAAGAGGTGCAAGGTATGTCCATTAGACTGTCATTTAATTCCGTGCTTAATTATTTCTAAGATAATTGAGCTAGCATATTTGTTGGCATCGTCATTTTGTCTTGTTATATTTTTTATCTTCTTAGGATTGCACTTGTTATGTCTGTCGAACTGACTAATCATGTGATCCTGGTTGCGATTTATTCAATTATACCTACTTCATTCGCATCTGAACTATGGAGTAGGAAGTTTAAGTTTGTTTTTACGAAGGCTATTCTTCAAATATCTGTTAGCAGTCCAAACCCCAAACACTCCAACCTATGTAAGTAGACTTATGTGGACTACAAACTTCGGATATGGGTAAGAGATCTTGGATATACCATGATTTCCTCTAGATTTGTTCCTCTCTTTCTCTCTCTCGTTTGCTCCGTCTATTAGCTGCAGCACTGAGGGGAGAGGTGTTGAAAGATGGTTAACCTCTTTATTGTGCTATTGGGTAAATCGTGAAGCTTACCCACAGATATTGGCCTTGCTTAACTGCATCAATTGTTGTGCCCGTTGCAAACTTCAGGCAAATAAATTCCTATTTTGCTAGCCTTGATCACATGAAACATCTATTGAATATGTCGTTATGTAAAGGAAGGGGAAAATATACAATAATCTAATAGTGAAGTTTGAGTTTTCTTTTTGTTTTTTTTCTCAGCTGATTCTGTTCAACCGTTCTTATTTTATTTTTCTTTTTTTTTTTTTTTGATATCATCTGCAGCCAACATGTGCTCGATGAAGCTGAAAGATCCTTGCACGATGCCCTGTGTGTGCTGACTCAGACCGTGAACGACAGCCGGGTCTTACTCGGTGGCGGATGGCCTGAGATGGTGATGGCAAAGGAGGTTGACGAACTAGCACGCAGGACCCCCGGAAAGAAATCTCATGCTATCGAGGCCTTCTCCCGGGCTCTCCAAGCCATCCCAACCATCATAGCTGACAATGCCGGACTTGATAGCGCCGACCTTATCTCTCAGCTCCGTGCCGAGCATCATAAGGAGAGGAGCACTTCTGGAATTGATGTCATCTCTGGCGGGGTAAGTGATAGAGATGTTGTCCTCTAGCTGTTTTTAAGTTGTAGTAATTCATTAGTCCTTTTAACCTTTTACGTGATAGCATTAAACTCCTTTCACTTAGGCTTCTGCAATTAGGTCCCTGAAGTCTGTAAGTCGTGCAATCTGTTCCTTGCTGTATTCTTCCTACAACGTGACAGCTGTTTTTGTGCTGTTTTTGCGCGTGAGTGACATACGATAAATTAACTTATGAAATGATGAAACCGCTAAATTTTATGCATCTTGTTTGCCTCTTATCTTTTTTCATTTTTTCCACTTATCCCTCATATGCACAAACAGAAGTTAGCTCCCTAAGGTGGGAAACTTTGGTAAATGTCAGAATGCATAATTTATGGACTTTGGGGGCCTAACACTCAATTTTGTTGAGCTAAAAGCGATTGCATGGAAATTCCAGGATGGATTGTGATTACGTTTTGTTATGATGAAAATTTTGCTAATCATAAAACAATAACATTGCAATGCTGGTGCAGGTTGGCGACATGGAAAAGCTCGGAATCTCGGAGTCCTTCAAAGTTAAACAAGCTGTACTTTTATCGGCGACCGAGGCGGCTGAGATGATACTGAGGGTTGATGAGATCATTACTTGCGCTCCGAGGAAGAGGGAGGATAGAATGTGACCTTGTTCCTCCTTCCGTTTAACCAACCATGGCAATTGTTTGAATATGGGTTCAATGCTTTTCGAGTTTTTTCGAACTCTATTTATCAGATGCCTGTAAACTGCCCAAATATCTGCCACTCGAGACTGCTTAGATCTTTGAGTTCTTTTGATTGAGATGTTGTATCAGGTTTTGCGCTTGCTTTCCACTTCTTTGCACTAATCTGAAAACCAATCATTTTATTTTTTACACCATAACTTTGTACCCATTTGAATCTTGGACGTTTAAGGTTATTAACTGCAGTAGCAGATGAGTAAGAATAGTGGCTTAGGGCTTTATTTTTGCTATTTATCACCTTGTGTGATCAGTTTTATTTTCTGGGCATAGTTACGATAAATTTGTGGCAATTTGTTTGGCTGTTTGGTTTACAAAAATTGATCACCATGTAATACATAATGTTTCGACATGCAACGGTGAATGTATGTGTGATCATTTGCAATGTAATGTTCCATAATTAAGAGTAACTCAGGCGAAGTTTATGATTGCAGTGAAAATTGTGGGTTTTTTTTCATTGATATTGTTGTTGATTCTTTTGATCCTATGTATATGGGATTGGAATCGCCATGTGCGTAGAAAATCTAAACACAGGTTGATTCCACTACTGATTAGCGACGGAATATATTCTAGTCATGTATATTGTTGAAATAATAAGATTTAGTAAAAAGAAAACAAAACGATAAACAATGATTCTGAATTGATTCTACTGCTCATCAGTGTCGGGATACATCCTAGTGGTAGTGGTATGATTAATAACGACCAGACAATTTCAGATCATAAGTGGTGATTAGAACTGGAAATAAGTATCTTTTGAGCTGCACAAAAGGAGATCAAACTCATCAACAACTGCAGATTGAAAACAATCTAACCTCCTCTATTACGCCGCGCACTATTTTCGTTTGTCCTTTTTCTTTTTCCTATTCTAAATCACAAGAGTGTTGTTGCTCTCAATCGATCGCCTTCACAACCCGAAACGAGTCCATGACTTCGCGCAAGTCCTTCTCCTCCTCGCGGAACACATCTTCAGGGGATTGTAATCTTAACTCGTACAGCCGCTTGTTCTCGACGCCGAGAACCGACAAGTATCGCCTGTTCCATTCGAGCCGCTGCACCCTATCTTGCGGCATAACGGCCAATTCGTTATTGCTCGCATACGACTTTATGTTCACCTGCAAATACGTAAAAAGGCGGGGGACATTATCTAATCCCTGAACTGATCCAAAATAGCTTAAACTTAAGCTTGCAATGCTTATGAAGTTATACCTCAACTTGATAGTAAACCTTTCCATCATCCGCAACTCTCGACGACGTAGACAAGATGTTGGACTCGCGCCGAACGCCCAATCTCGTCGACATGAACTCAGTCAGGTACTGCTTTAAAACCTTCTCCGCGGCAGCTTCCGGGGTCCCGAGATCTTCGACGCTTCTATAGTTGGAAGACGAGGGAGACGATATGTCCACCGACAAGTTCTCGTCGAGAACATAAGGGTCCCTGAAGAAGATATCGGCGCCGGCACCGCGGACTTGGATCCAGCTCTTCGGGTACAAGAAGGTGTAGCCGTCGAAGTTGTCGATGTACTCTCTGAATCCGAACGAGGAGGCGTCGGCGATTGCGATTTCGTGGCGTGCGATGGGCGCGAAAACGAGACTCGATAGCATTGAAGCTATCACATTCCTCCTGGGAACTGCGAAAAAACTTTAGTCCACTTCTACAATGGAGCCATGAGAAAATGTTTTGTAGTTCTTATCCAAATTTGTCGTATCCAAATCCGAAAAAAATAAATAAATTTAATCTAATTATTTTGGTTCGATTTCGCTTCAGTCTCTATACTCAATTCGATAATTTCACTTTTGTAACAAAATTAACAAACAATCCATAAACACACCCATGCAAAATTTACTACATTTCGACAAATTAGTGTAGATTTAGCAACATTTTAAATTACTCTCAACACCCAATTCCTATCAATTCACAATAAAAAGAAAAAGAAAAAACTCAACAACAACAACGAAAAACAAACTCCAAATTACTAAAACACTTCTAAACTATTAAAATTGTGAATCATTTCTTATGTATGAAACGAAGAAGAGCAGGAAAAAAAATTGTATTTTTATCCATAAAAATCAGCCCTTTTTGTATAATCAAGTCAACAACAATAGCAACTTACCAATTCGCCAAAACCCCTTTCAAAATTGCATTTTTCTCACAAACAACAATCACAATTCAAGCAAATGTAGGGGGAAAAAAAAAAGAAGTCTCATTAATTTGCAGAGATAAACAGAAATTTCAATTCTCGAACCGGAATTCGCATGCAAGCAAAGAAAAATTTAGGATGTGTCCACGTAATAATAATCTCGCATATCTCACATATGCAAGCAAAGAAAAAAAAGGGTAAAAATCGCATTTTTACGCGTAAAAAAAGTAGGACAAAAAAAAAGATGGTAAGAGAGAGAGAGAGAGAGAGAGAGAGAGAGAGAGAGACCTAGAAAGAGAGGAGAGGAGAGAGAGTGCGAGGCTCCAGCGCGAGCGGCGGCGGAGCTCCTCCGAGGCGGCGGCGGCGGAGGACGGCCGGCGGCGACAACGGCGGCGGCGGCGGCGGCCATGGAAGGGAGGAGGGAGCTCCAAATTGGGAATTGGGAGGAGGTGTGTATGCGTGTGGGTGGAGAAGAAGAAGAAGAAGGAAAAGATGATGATGATGATGGAATATGGATTTAGGAGGGGAGAGAGAGAGAGAGAGAGAGAGAGAGAGTGTGTGAGAGAGTGTGAGGATGGGGCTTTTTTTCAATTTAGTCCCTGACAAATTTTTATTTTAAAAATAGTCCTGATTTAATTAATTATCTAATCACTGGTTAAATCAATAAAACCTTAAATTAACAATTTGGTTGCAACTTATCAATTGCTGGAGAAAAAGCACTTCCTGCATGCATAGTGGTAGCTTGCAGCAGCCTTTGACATCAATGACAATTTCAGTGGCCACCACTAGCAGAGTAATGCAAAAAAATAAAAAAGAAAAAAGAAAAGCCATGCTTATAGGTCAATATGATGCTCTGATGAACTGTTTTTTGTGTTATACAAAAGTTTGATTTAATGAAAAACGGTTAAAAATAGTCCTAACATTGAAGTTAACCCACCGCTAATCTCAACTACAAGGCCTCAGCAGAAAATCAAAAGACTTAGAATTGAGTCTGAGACGATATAATCTATCTAAAAATTAATTTGATAGAGCTTTTACTGATTTACGAGATTTGAACGGGTACAAACGAATAAAAATTTTATGGGAACAATCTTGAAGTGCTTGAGAGTGCTCCATTAACTACCGTATCACTTTGCGATTCGTACTGATCGTGTGTTGAATGACTGATAAAGCTAGCGATCTTATATTAGAGACTGTACTCATTAAATGTCTGAAACAAATAATTGTTTCACATATATATTTACACTTGAAGAAAATTATATGTGCATGTGATCTTAATCAGTTTTTGACACCCATATGTAAATATATAAGCACACCCACACTCTATGAAAAATCACACCACACAAAAACTCTTAACTCAAGAAGTTAAATTAAATAGATAAAGGGACAAGGACAAGCATAAGTTGTTGCTCCACTTCTGAGGCCCATAAATTACACAAGAGTGGTGAGAAATAACTAAGAACAGTGCAATATATATATTATATTGTATGTGATCCTCCACTATTGTATGTATCATTGTATTGGAAAAGATTAAAAATGGGAACCAGTTGTCATGTTGCTCCTACCATTTTGCCTTTTGATGAAGTAGCAAGGAAATTATTTTTTTTGGAAAAAAATACCACCAATATTAATGTCATGCTGATGTAATTATTTTTTTGGTTCAAATTGGATTATCATATTTTTGTCCACATTGAATTATGAAACTGAATTGACTCATGTTGAACTATGTGATTCGATTTCTTTAGTAATTCAGTTAAATTCGAGTTTAAGAAAGTTTTTTTAAAAAATGATTTCTCTTTAATAAAAGCATTGAATACAAAATATAATATATTCTGTTCGCTGAGAGCTTAAGTTTTAGGAGTAAGATTATTGTTCCATATAATTTATTATGAAATTAAAATAAAAAGTCAAGATTTGAGCCAGACATGAAAAATATATATATATATATATATATATATATATATATTTATAATAACTTAGATTTTTAGAAAAACTAATTATTTTTCAAGAAATAATATCCAATATTATACCCTTCAAATCTTTAAAAGTATTTAATTTTCTTCTGGTCGATCAAAATACCTTTATTGATTTTCAGAATTTCTTTAAATATCCCCAAACCCCTAGCTAGGATTTACTAATTGGATTTAAAATTTAGAAAAATATTGAAAATTTTTGAACATTATTCAGAAATAAATAAGCAAAAGTCCCTTTTTCCTTTTCCTTATCTTATGTCTCCAATCTCATGCAATATTTAAACCCTCCCCACCATGTATATGGCTCCACAACAACTTGAAACTTTTGCAACCTCTCTCTCTCTCTCTCTCTCTCTCTCTTCCATGATCATCTTCATGTCATCAAAGGTCCAACCTTTCTCTCTCTTCCTCTCTCACATTCTCTCTCTCACCTTGCACATCCTTCTCTAGTGCTACTCCTCCTCTTAACCAAGCACAAATGGTTTCAAGAGGTGGTATCTTGGAATGTTCAAAATTACAAAAGGACTTACTACTTGCACTCCACCTGAACCTACTACTCACCGAACGGCGGCGGCGGGAGGGCAGCGGTCGGAGGCCCTCGACGCAAGCTGGCGAGGCCGCAGCCGGCGGTGGTGGATCCACTGTGTGCCAGATGGAAGTGGAGATTTATTAGGAGCTTAAGGGGAGCCATAGATGATACCCATTGACAACACTAGGAGAGTCATATTTGTGATCAAACCAGGAATTTATAGCGTAATATATATATATTGTTGATACCTAGCTCAATCATCTTTTATATATATATATATATTATATATAATATATATATATTATTTGTTAATTATATGGAAACAGCTGTTCTTTCGATAGACTTAGTTATGGGAGAATGATGTTTACATATTTTATATTTTTTTTTAATGAAAAAATTATTAAATAACGTTTAAAATTTGGTGGACTCGGACACAGAATTTTTTTCTGATACCGTTATTAATATATATGAAATAAAAAAAAAAAAAAAAAAAAAAAAAAAAATAACTATTTTTTCTCAAAACTTATACTATCAAATAAGAGCATCTATATAATTTATATTCAGTAAAATTGGCTTATAAAAGCATGTTTCTATAGTACAACTTTAGTGTTTTTTTTTTTTTTTTTTTTTTTTTGGACTATGAGAGATGATAATTAATGTTGATCAATATGTAACTATCTTATTACTTAGAAAAAAGGAAATAAAAGAATTTTCTTCTTTGGTTCTACATTTGTCACTTTTTTTTTTTTTTGCTGCATTTCTTTGTTAATAACAGCGCGCTGATTGATCAGAACAAAAATTTTAAATTAGAACTATTATTTTGTCGATGCTAGCTATTTAATTAGTTCTAGATTTTCTGTTTGTTAACTTCTACTTCTTGAGTAAAGAACTATATATATGTAGAGTTGAGTTGGAATACTATCGGTAGCAAACGGGCTGCGTTGCCACCCATTTGTTTTTGATGATGGAGTTTTCAAATCGACGATCGGCACCGTTGAACATGATCTATACCACTTGAAGTATCTAGAAATTAAATTTCATACTTTTTCGATATTATTTTCTTGTCCATCAAGTGGGCGTAAAAATGAATGGCTGAAAATGAATATCCTCTAAAAAATAATGATAGAAATTTTGTAATCATGATCGAGAGTATAGATCTTGTTCTAAATAGTTTAAAAAATTTTCTAACCAAAATTCAATTGATTTGGATAGCTTTACACCGTTAAACGAGAAAACCCCTCATATTAACAATTAAAATTACTAATTTTGAAACCCTTTAATCATTAAGTAAATGATATCGAAAAGATTTGAAATTTGATTTCTAAATACTTCAAGTGATATAGATTATGTTCAATAGTGCCGATCGTCGATTTGAAAGCTCCNATATATATATATATATATATATATATATATATATATATATAGAATTATGCTACTATACTATCAATAGTACTAAGCCTTTGGTACTATTGAGTTTTCGGCCGTTGGATGAAAGGATGTGCGGTTAGGATGATAGTGGTCCCCGGTTAAATTGATAATAATCCCCTAGGGTTGTGTGGATGGTTGGTTTAATAGTATAATCTAACGGGTGGAAATAATCGAAGGGAAGATCTAACGGTAGAAAACTCAATAGTATGTACCAAGGACTTGGTACTATCGATAGTATAGTAGCCGGACTATATATATATTTAATAATGTAGTGATGTTGTGATTTTAGGGAAAAGATAGTGATTCCAAAGGCCATGTCCTTCATAACCCTGTTGGGCACTGGAGAGAGCCCTCCCACCATAACAGGGAATGACACAGCATCCACAGGTGGAAAGGATGGGAAGCCCCTCAAGACCTTCCACAGCCCCACGGTTGCTGTCAATGCTGACTACTTTGTAGCACTCAACATTAGGTTTGAGGTAATGTGTTGGCGATTTGTTATTGGCTAAAATAAGCTCAAATTTTTTGCTCCGTAATAATATGTCAGATAAATAAGCTGGTCTCAATCTATAATAAACTTAGCGACAAGCGACCCAACAATAGATTTAACATTCAGATGAATTGAGCCAGGTTGAAATTCGTAAGCCTTGTTATCTCTGAGTCCTCACATGCGATGGATGTACTCTTCCTATCGCCGATCATGTGCTTTTGAAATAATTGACTAGCAGTTACGATCCCCCCATATTGAACTTTATTCTTTCAAAAAAAAAAAAAGGGCACTTCTTTTATAAAGATTGATCTGTTGTAGACACCTTTTAAAAGCAGAAGCTTTAAAATTCTTAATTCTAAAATCTATGAGGAGCAGTTATATAAAGAGAATTATGAAAAGATTAAAAAACATGTAGACCTGAATTATACTACATTTTTTCAAATGGGAAATTTACTTTAGTAGTTACCTGCAATTTTCTTTTAATTCTAAAAAATGTTGGGCCGTTTTGTCAGAATTTAAATATTCTTTCAGAAAGCTATAGAATATTCTACCAAGTAAGGGAATCACTACAAGAAAAATAACATGTAAGGATTTTTTTTTTTTTTGGGCAACTAGTGATGCTTAAAAGTAGCCCAAAATAATTTACCATCATATTTGAAAGTATCAGAAAATGAAAAGTCGTCATGTATATACTGACACTTATACTAATATACTATGCATCGGTGAAATATATTTCAACGCGCGGTTTAAAGAATCAGGATATATTGAAAAATAAAAAATAATTGTGTATTTTATCCTTCAATAAATTAGTTTGATAAAATAGACGATTTATATAACGATGCTTTTTGAAGCGTCGGTATTTGTTATCTAATAGAAACTTTTAGGGATGTGTTTTCAAGCGTCGTCTAAAAAACATCCTTCTAATGAGATTTTGTTTATAGTGAATATTTCATTTGAAGCTGAAGCCGAAGTAAGATAGAGAATGTAAGCAATGACAAAATCTGCGCAAAGATCATGATTAGCCATCTACCTGCAGAATGCCGCGCCAAACCCCGAAAGCGGGCAGGTCGGAGGGCAGGCGGTGGCGCTCCGCGTCTCCGGCGGCAAGGCGGCCTTCTACAACTGCAGCTTTTATGGGACACAGGACACACTCTATGACCACAAGGGCCTGCACTACTTCAACAACTGCTTCATCCAAGGATCTGTGGACTTCATTTTTGGATATGGAAGATCCCTCTATGAAGTAAGAGTCCAATCTCCGCCAAAATATAAGGTTTTTTCGCATAACTCGTTGGGTCCAAACTATTGGTCTAAAATATTTAAGCCCGATTATTGTTATTAGAATCTATAGTCTCTTATATTTCCAATCACAACTATTTGAATGTCATAGACTCTTCGCATTTAGATTCTGGCGTTTTTATCAGTCCAATCACACGTAGAGTCCAAAATTCTCGAACAATGTGAGGCCTCTTACACTTCAGACTGGTGAATGGACTGTGATACCAAATGTAACAATCGAACCCGCTAGAAATAGTAATTCGGTGAGACCCAAATCACCGACTCAAAATATTTAAGTTCGGTACTAGTCATTATTACTAAGGTCTACAATATGTTATACTCCCAATCACAACTATTCGGGTGTCATAGAGTGATGCCAAACAATAACTTCGACACGTTACTTGCGTAGTTTTGTGTATCTACAAGCATAAATAATATGTACAAAAGTCGTGAGTTGACACCAATATGAAGCTCCTATTTTGATAGAAACGGAACAAATTCATCCATTTGACTTATGGAATCAATATAAATAGGTCTTTAATAGGCCCATCTTTTTGGGCCTTATGGCCCGAAAAGAATTCAAATTACTTACATTGATCTAGTTCATGTGTACACTTTGGTAGAATTGCTATCTCAACTCCATAGCAAAGAAGGTGGCATCACTTACGGCGCAAAAGGGCGGCGGACTCGCGCCGATGGAGAGCGGCTTCTCCTTCACAAGGAGCACGATCGCGGGGAGCGGCGGCGGCCCGGTGTATTTGGGGAGAGCATGGGGGAAGCACTCTAGAGTGGTGTTCTCATACACATTCATGGACAAGGTGGTCATTCCACAAGGGTGGAATAGTTGGCGCATCCGACGGCCCGAATCGTAAGTTTTTTGCGGGCTTATGATCCTTTCGTGGGCTCTACTTGGGCTTAATACGCATGGGCCCAATTAAGGCCTAGTATAGCCCAATATTTTTGTTGTTTTAAGTAGGGATATCAACGGTCGGATTCAGGCGGATTTTCAATAATCCGAAACCCAAACCCAACCAAAAATTTGAAACTTGAACCTAAGCTCGAACCCGAAAATCTGAACCCAAAACAATTATTTCTCTTTTCAATATTTCAAAATATATTACATTAAATCTAAATTTTTAAAATACAAATTCAAATATAACATCAAACATTTATGTTTATATTATATATAATATAAAATAAATTCGAGTTCGGATCGGGTTCGAGTTTGGGTTGGGTACAATTAAAATCCAAGCTCAAATCCAAATCCATTGGATTTTTATTTTCGATATCTATATCCGAAACTATATATATCTATTTAGTATTAGGTAAATCAAGTTCGGATTCGGATTCTGATAAAATTTTGGATATTCATATCCATTGACATCCCTAGTTTTAAGATGAAAATGTACGGAAACCCCCTAAACTAAGGCCATTTTGAAGGAGGTCTACAATTTTTCTTTCGATTAACACCCTCCCACACTTTTTTGAGCCACTAAATTTGACAAAATCACTGACTAATTCAACGACGTCCTTTCCAAAGTAACTAAAATGAGCATAAAACTCAAGCAAGTGAAACTGCGAAAGTTTAGGGTGATGCGAGTTTAGGGGTGCACGCATCAGTGGAAAAGATAAAGTTTAGGAGCCTACATAAAATGAATCTGATCTCTATTTATGACTAAACTTGACCAGATTCAATAAATCTCATTTATAGGAGTGGAGTATATTATGGAGAATATCAATGTAGTGGGCCGGGCGCTAATTGGACCGGAAGAGTCCGTTGGGCCCATTTGCTAACGGCCGCGGAGGCCCAACCGTTTCTCGGAACTCATTATGTTGTTGGAGATGCTTGGATCTTGGGCCCACCATTACCCTAATTTTTCATGCAATTTTTATTTTAATTTGATGCTTTGATATATGTTATTGGCCCTATGCTTATAACTAGTGTCTCCATTTTATTGTAATGTGGGAGTTATTTATTTTGCTCTCTCTCTCTCTCTCTCTCTCTCTCTCTCTCTCTCTAAATACTGTTTTCAAATTAATTTGCGCAGGAATAAAACCATTTGTGACAATTTTCCACTGGGACTCTCCTCAAGCTTTGGAAGACCAATACGGAGGTTTTCTAAGCAACCATATAGTGTGAGTAAAACAAATATGTGACGATTACTCACAATTGATGTGCTCGAAAAGTAACTCCATCATAAGTTTGTAAAAATAGAAAAGGCAAATTAGTAACGCCATTAATTTACTTTTAACGCAGGAGGGATTTTGCCTTCTACGCCGAAGTCCTTTTTAGGGAGTACGGTGACAGGGTTAAGCACTGGATCACATTCAACGAGCCGTGGGGCTTTTGCAACAATGGATACTCGTCGGGAACAGATGCGCCGGGCCGATGCTCCCCAGACGCAGGCAACTGCACTGCCGGGGACTCGAGAACGGAGCCGTACACGGTGTGCCATCACCAGCTACTAGCCCATGCAGCCGCTGTTCGGGTGTACAAAGAGATATACCAGGTTCATCTGATAATACGATGCATATATCCTGCATCATTAATTTATTTTTAAGTTTAATTGAACAATAGCTTATAAACCAAAATTTTCTTATTTTTTTCTCCTTCTAAACTCTAGTCATTAATTTGTGAATTGTCCAGTCGTTATAACACCCAATTAATTACCACTTTAATTTACTTTTAATTAATCAATATGCACACTGCATGTGTTGTTGGATACAGCCAAAACAGAAGGGTGAAATAGGTATAACGTTGGTGTCGCCGTGGTTCGTTCCCTTATCCTCTACAGGACCCAATATTAACGCAAGGCACAGGATCTTGGATTTCTTTTATGGATGGTAATAAACCAGTGTTATCCAAATCATCCCTCTCTTGACAAAAACACAGTAAAGGAAAAAAAAAAAAAGAAAAAGAAAAAACTTAATGTAGAATAATTAACTATGCCTTGTACATATGTTATATGTGTAGGTTTATGGAACCGTTAACTCGTGGACACTATCCGCACAGTATGAGAGCTGCGCTGGGGAATCGTCTGCCGCATTTTACAAAGAAACAGACGAAGATGGTGAAAGGAGCTTACGACTTCATCGGAATCAATTACTATGACGCTTTCTATGCGTTCGAACTTCCCCCGAACATCAGTATTGTCCCAGTCTATCTTAATGATTCTCGTGTTGGAATAACAGGTATAAACAAAGATTATATATATATAGTCCGTCTACTATCGATCGAGTTTTATACTATTACATCTACTTTTTGATTATTTTCATCCGTTAGATTATATTATTCAACTAATCATCCACTCAAGCCTAAGAAATCACTATCATTCTAATCATATATTATTTCATTCAACGGTCGAAAACTTGATAGTATACTTTCGATAGTATAGTAGTATAATGCTATATATATATATATATATAGTGTAGAGCTATTATACTATTGAAAGTATAGAGGATTTGATGTTTTCGACTTTTTGACCATTTGATCAAGAATTATACGGTTTGGATGATTGCGATCCCTCTTAGGGTTGAATAGTACCCTTATAGTTGAATGGTCCCCACAGAGTAATAGTATTAATCTAAAGATTAGAAATAATCAAAGAAGTTGATCTAAGAGCCAAAAAGTCGAAAGTATCGAATCCTTTATACTTCCGGTAGCATAATAGCTCCACTCTCTCTCTCTCTCTCTCTCTCTCTCTCTCTCTCTCTCTCTCTCTCTCTCTCTATATATATATATAAGAGAGAAAATAAAGAGAGATGAAACATCAAACAATGGTTTTATGTCTAGTAATTTTGTTTTATATTTCCTTATATTACTTCTAGTACTATATGTGGCTGTGGGATTAAGGAGTTGCATATATCCACATACAATAATTGCTTATATATAGAAACAAAAACAAAAAATAAAAAATAAATAGAGTAACTTATTATGGTAAAGCATCCGTCATGTGACAATGACTCTAGAGAAGACACATTTAATTACCACCTAAAAATACCCAACATTTTCTTCTTAATAAATCAAAAGAGATCACTACATTAATGCACATGCACATAAATATATATATATATCCCACATTTTAAATTCCCTTCATATAATTTATAAGCTATCCCAAAACACTAATAGAAGCCCAAATCATATAGTAACCTAATCATACAAGGATCAGCCCCTGTATACCACTGGTTTAAAATTCGTGCACCGCATGCGCAGCACTGCTCAATATATCACTGTTTTAAAATTCGTGCACTGCATGCATGCATGCATGCGCAGCACTACTCATTTCTCCCGATATACCGCTGCTTTAAAATTCGCGCACCGCATGCGTGCGTACGTAGCACTATACTCATTTCTCCAGTGCTGCAGCAGCAGCAGGAGGAGCAGCAGGGGCAGCAGGAGTAGTGGTGGTGGTGCCGGTAGCGGCACCGCTGCTCGCACTCACCTGATCCTCCTTCCTCTCCTTGTCCTTCTCCGCGACCTCGAACGCGGAGGTCGGGAAAGTGCGGAAGAGGCCGGCGGTGGACCTGCAGACCAGCTTACCGGTGGGGCGCTCGTCGACGGCGATCTCGTTGATCGTAATCCAGAGCAGGAGCTCCTTGGCCTTGACCCCAGTGACCTTCCTGATCTTGGACTTCTCTGCATAGGCAGTGATCTCAGGTGCATAAGACACCACCCTCCCTATCTTCTCAAAGAAGTGGTCCACCTTCTTCTTCTGCTTGAGCCACACAAACCCTGTCTCCTCAATGTAGCCACACTCCATGATGTCTTTTAAAGGCAGCAGGCCATTGGGGAGCCCCACTTCCTTCAGAAGCAGCTTGGTCTTCTCCTGGCACATCTCATCTCCATAGTACACCTCTGCTTTTGCCCTAAGCTCTTCTGTGATCTTCATAGCCATAATATATATATATATATCTATCTACTGTGTGTCTCTCTCTAGATCTCTCTCTAGATCTCTATAGATCTCTCTCTCTCTATCTACTGTGTCTCTCTCTCTATTGATCTCTCTATAGATCTCTCTCTAGATCTCTATCTATCTATCTATCTATCTATCTAAGTTGTGGGGTTTCTCAAGGGGTGTGGTAATGAGTCCATTATATAAGAAGTGAGTGATGTAATTGTACCTAAAGTTGGAAGTAATTTCTGTTGTGCCATTGTATGGTGTTGTAGGTGGAAAGTTGAATGGACTATTTATAACACCTTACTAGTTCACATTGGGGTAATCGATAATCAATATATAGTACTATCCTAAACCTTAAACTCTTGTGTCCTTTTTCTTTTTCTTTTTTTTCGCCACCGTGCCCCCGGCCTTGTTGCCTCACCCATGTAGTTTAGTTCATCATTTTAATAAATGAAGCAGGTAGCGTACACGCTACCTTTTTTTCAAAAAAAAAATAATTTCACATTAGATGAAAAAGAAATTCTGATTGAAAATATAAGAGATTACACATCTTAGTAATAATAATTGGACTTACGAATTTTGAACCGATGGTTTGAGCCCAACGTTTTACTATTGAGCTTATATACATATTTTGTCTATT
Source organism: Ananas comosus (assembly GCF_001540865.1). Lineage (NCBI taxonomy): Eukaryota > Viridiplantae > Streptophyta > Magnoliopsida > Poales > Bromeliaceae > Ananas > Ananas comosus. Next base: position 11,225,888 of record NC_033633.1, on the reverse strand, counting down.
TAAGAGATCAGAAGTTCGATCCAATGACATTTAGACAAAAAAGTTGAACAAGTTATTAGTTTATTTCAATCAACTTTCATTTCTTATTTTTATCCACCGGCACGGGCACGGGAGAACAAAATGATTCAAATATTCGTAAACTCAAACTAAAAATTTATCGGATTTTTAAGAATCGCATGATAATCGCATACTAAGCATCAATACTTAATATTGACGATAACTTTTTACTCTTTTTCAAATTTAGTAATTACACTTATTAAAGAATAAATTTTGATAGAACAGAACAGGTAATACAAATTTTATTCACCACTTTATATAAGCTCCCATTTATGTTTTCCCAAGAGAATGGCATGATTGAAATTTTAGGGTGGTGGAAGGGCTATTTCTTACTCCTAGCCATAAATGGCATGGTTGAGAAATTAAAAAAACTGGTGGAGGTTTGGGGAAAAAAGGAAGAAACAAAGAGTCTACACGCATACATTAATTTATTAGATATGCTACTGTAGCACAATCTCTCCATTTAATTTATATATATATTTTTGTGCATGCATTTATTTATGAGCATTAAAATTCACACCCTTTTTGACTTGTGTATGAAATCACAGGCACAGGGAAGGAATTGTGAAGAGTTAATGCAGGACCATTCTTGGAGTTTTTTTTAGGGTTAATTAGGTACAGCTCCTTGTAAAATATAGTGAATAGCTAAATTATTTCAATAAAGTTTAATTTTTAATTTTTATTTTTATAAAAATTCAGTAATATTCATATTTATTTTCCTGATTCATTATCAATAAAGTATTTTATTTGTAAATAGCAGATAAAAAATAATATTTTTACTTTTATAAATATATTTCTACAAAAGCCGGAACTATTAGAATTATACAAAAATGTCTTCCTAAAAAAATATGTTATTCAATAATATAAGATAGGTAACAAGATCAATTTAACTCATTCACTAATAATATTTTACTTATGGTTAACTATATTTTTCTAACGAATCCTAACAGTATGGATATATTTGAAAATGTTAGAACTTTTGCTGGGATAAAAAAAATTGAACTTCGTAGGTATATATTTGTTATTCGACATATTGATAGGGAGTTGTATGCAATTAACCCTTTTTTTATATTGATTTTATAAAAAAAACTTTAATTTATTAAATTAACCCTTTTAAAATTTTATTTAATCCTCTTTTTGCCAACTCATTATCGTACTGGACAAAAATAAGAAAGACGGTGAATTATTCACCACTTATAGAAAGCGGTGAATTATTCACTGTTTTCAAATTTTTTAGATTGTTAGAATTGTACGTGATTTATTAAAATTTTTATGTAGTTGTTAGTATTATATATGGGTAATAAAAAAAAACGATAAATTACGTATTCGTTGTTAAAGAAAAGACGATAAATGATTCACTATTTTCTAAAATTTATTAAAAAGCAGCAAATGATTCACAGTCTTCGAATTTGTATTCTACCTCCCGCTGAGTCGGACAAATTAAAATTATTTGGCCAACTAAAATTTTTATAAAGCCATTTAGTAAATTATAATTTTTTAAAGGATTAAATTGGAAAAAAATAAAGTCCATATTCTCTTGTCTCCCAAGGTGAAGAATTAATGCTGGATCATGCAGCCCATGTTTGGTCAACCACCTAACTATATTAAATGGGGCATTTAAAATACAAATAAATAGCTCACAAAAATTTAAAAATAATGCATTTATTTGTCTTAAGTTTTACAGTATCCAAGTTATCATCCCCATCTTTAATAAGTCATGGATCCCTACTCTATGTCCATCTATATAAATTATATATATCATTTTACAAAAAAAATTGTTATTATCAGAGTACTTTTTTTTGTAGGCGTAAACTTTAAATACCACTCATATGATTTTCCGCTTTCTTACTTTAATACCCTACAATTTAAAGTGTATCACTTTAGTACCCTATGATTTTATTTTTTTCTTTTCACGGGCGCTTCTGGTTAACTCTTCGTTAAGTTATATATAAAAATTTTAAATATCCTACAGATGGTTTATCATATATTTACGTTAATACCACGTGGTTTATCAAATTGTCACTTTAATATCATATAGTTTTAACTTTGCCACTGATTAACGAAAAAATTAACGAAGAGAATAATGAAAAGAGAAAAAAATAAAACCATAAGATATGAAAGTGATACATTTTATACCACATAATACTAAAGTGAGAAAGTGCGAAACTAAAAGGGTGGTATTTGAAGTTTTTGTTTTTTCATTTTATAGTTACCAAATAGATATATGGTAAAAAAAAAAAAAAAGAGTATTAATTAAAAAAAAAGTATAATCATCACTATTTTTTTTTTTTTTCCAATAAGATGTCCTTATTAGGGTACACACTCGAGAAGAATAAAAATGCAAATATACACTTTTTTTTTTTTTTTTTGGTAATTTGTTTGTAATCATCCCACACACATTATACACGCTCACACACTCAAAGTTTTATCAGTAACAGATATTCCATAAAATATTTAGGTAAAAATTTATAAAACTTATCTTAACTATCATCCATTTTGATTTAACTATTAAGTTCTTAAAAATTTTAATTTTACTATCTAACTTTTTAATTTATTTGATTTGAATTTAATGACATTTTAATTTTAAAATTTAAATACATTATTTATCTAGTTAATATATTTATACAATTGATGCAACTATGTATTCATTAAAATATGGAGTTGATTTAAATTTTATATCAGAAGAGCGCTAAATAATTTAAATAAAAAAAATGAAAAGATTTGAGTACTTACATTAAAATTTTAAAAATGGTTAAATTACAAAAACTTCCCCTGTCAATACCCGCTTTTTTACTTTCTTCCCGTGTCATTCAGAAACCTATACTTTGCACTCTTTAAAAAATAAAAAATATTCACTTCGGTCCTTGCCGTCAGTGTTTCGTTAGAATTCCATTTATATCTTATTTTTTATACCCAAAATATTTCTGAAATTCTCATTCATACCCACACACATGCCCATGGCCGCTGCTTCACCCTCCGCCGCCTCGCCCTCGCACATTCCTCTGTCCATGCCCAGACACACGCCCTCGCCATCCTCTGCCGCCGGAATGAGCAAGATTGGAAAAGAGGAGATGAAGAAGACGAAGACAATTTGATTATTTTGTCACACTATACCCCTTACGTAAATATTTTTTATTTTTTAAGAAGACAAACCAAGTATAAATTTTTTTAATAATAGAAAAAAAATAAAAAAATAGATATTGACAAAAAAATTTTATGTAATTTAGCGGATTTATATTACCAGTGCGACGATGAGGAATCTAGTAAGGGACAACACAGTAGCTTCAAGTTAAAACAATATAAAAATTTATTCCTTTTTTCTTTTCATATAAGACAAAAGCTTTTAAATGAGTGTTAGTACTCATACTCCTTCTAATTGAGTGTTAGCACACTCAATGCATAAAATCACTATTACAAGAAGGAAAAAGGTAGGGTTTTTTTTTGTGAACAATTAGAAGGTGAAATGTCATTAGGGCAGGTATACTTGCTAACCGTTCTAGAGCAGTGAGTGAGTAGGGCTCTTCTCCACCCACCACAATAATTTCAATGTGCCAACCAATTTAAGTACTATCAAACATTAACTACTCTGACACCCTCCACAATGTAGCCATGAATGTACTGTACAAGAAAAAAAAAAAAAAAACAAAAAAAGAAAAAAAAAGAAAAAAAAAAACAATGTAATGCTTTGGGTACTTAGAAAAATGACTTCTGCGATCGATAAAATGCTGTTGATGAGTCAGTCAGTAATATTTCAATAATAATATTTCTGTAAGTGATAACATATTGTGCAGGATTGCATGGAAAGAAAGAAGAAAAGCTTATCTTTATATGCTTCCACTCTAGCTTCTAATCCAATAGCATTAAGAAATTTTCTAATATACTGGCCCGCATTTTAATCGGTCACGTCCCGGGGCCTAATTGATAAGAGTCTTGGTATAAAATAATGCTATTTCATAAATCAGAGTTGCGAAATATATTTTTTTTAAAACAGTCTGGCTCATGTGGCGTACAGACCAGCCACAAATACAAATCCCTCTACCTACGCAGACAGAATTTTCTTTGTATTTATACGGTGTATCGATCAAACAACATCAACAGGATCACAACTCACAACCCACATTCACATAATCCACAGACAATCAATGCAATGCATTTTCATACAACTAATCATTCTTAGAAATGATGCATGTCTCTAAACACTCCTTAAATGCTGGATGATGCGATGCACAATATAACAATCATTCTATTAAAAGTGCTTTCCATCCGGAAGCTTTGTTTTTAAACTATAAATATTCATCAATTGAAAACCATTCAAAATCCTTTGAAAATTATTTTCTTTTTTGAAAAATCGACTACCACAAGCTGACTTATCAACGATAATAGAGAGAAGTTGAGAGAAGTTTATGAGATACACACAGCAATATTTGGAGAGAGGGCAATGATTTCTTTTGTACCTTACTGACACTGCAATTCTTGTATTAATGGGCCATTTAATGGATTATGCATGTACATTTAATAGTGGAAAGAGTGTAAAAATAAAGATATATGTATTTGATGAAAAAGAATATGCTAGAATAATCTTAACATCTCCCAACATGTCCATTGTGGGGTTCAAATGGTCTATTGCACATAACACTACCTTTAAAAAAAAAAAAAAAAACAACAACAATTACTAAAAAACTTAAGCTAATAAAAAAAAAGAAGATATTTTAAACATTTACATTCCAACAAAATATGATATTAAATGTCAACTATACGGAGTTTAACTGTTGAGTGGAATTATAGGGAGTTGAACAAAACAATACCACACAAAATATGGATTTTATAACTGCTGAGGAACAATATCATCATAATTCAAGATAGTGAAATATCACCAAAGGAGCCACTAATTAATAGTTTCTATAGGATTCTTATAGCGGTTTTTGTGAGGCAAAAGAGGGAAAATATAATGATTGGCAGCCATTTGAATAGTGCCAAATATTTTTTAGGGAAAATTTCAAAAACCCCCCTGTGGTTTCGTAGTTTCTCACTTTGCCCCCCTGTGATTTAAAGTGTATCAATTTGCCCCCCTGTGGTTTCGTTTTTATCTTTTCGGTAGCTTTTTCGTTAATATTTCGTTAAATTATATACAAAAAACTTCATATATCCATCTAGATTTATCAAATATTCACTTTAGTACCCTTTAATTTTAACTTTATTACTGATTTAAGGAAAAAAAAAATAATGAAATTGATAAGAAAAAGAGAAAAACAAAACCACAGGGGGACAAAGTGAGAAACTACGAAACCACAGGGGGGGTTTTTGAAGTTTTCCCTATTTTTTAAGGGATTTGGAGACCATTAACTAATACAATCTCATGAATAATTATAGCAATGCATTCATTATTTTGAGGAGTATAACACATTTGGTTTCTTTAATTGTTCAAAGCACAAGAAGTTCTTACTCTAAAATCCTTCTAATAGCTTCTCGCTACAATAAAATCACAAACTTCGAATTACAGTTTCTATTTTTGGACTCAAAAAGTTTATTTCAACTTTCCACCACAGTATTTGAGACCATATTTAACTACTAATTCTAGCAACAGAGAAGCTATTCCGAAAGCCGGTCAACACTATATTCACAAAGCTATTCATAGATCTCATGGTGTGGCTACATGAGCATCAAAGGCGATGAGTAATGGTATCAAAGGTTTCAAAGGTTTCTGTAAAAACTCAAGAAATCATTGCTTGGAATTGGTTTATTGTGAATGAGTCAGTGATCTGTCATTCATTCTAGCTCTACTTTTAATATACACCAATACTAAATAGAACTTATTTTTGAACATGAAAGTGCTAAAGATTTACAATAGAGATTGGTAAATGACTGATCAACTGGTCAGTTCACAGCTAACAAGGTGGAGCAGGGTCCTAGAAACAATCTTCCTTAAATCATCACAAATCTAGTTCACTCAAAGAAGCTAAAAAGTGGAGAAAGGTGATAAGAATGTGCTGAAGGCAACTTAAAATGCATGTGCTTCATTAATGTTAGTAGGTTTGGTTGTTTTCATGCAATGAATCTTCTAGTAGGTTTGGTTGTTTTCGTACAGTGAACTTGTCTGGTAGGTCGGTTGTTTTCAGACAATGAATGTGCTTCATTCTCATGTTGTACTGTAGACATCTCCGTCACCCTCAGAAAACTATAGATTTTTTCTCTTTTTTCAAAAAATTTGGTTCTTTCATACAAGAATACATAAATTCTATATACTTCGGCTTAAATTTCATTGTTTCTAGTTTCTTCACACCAAAGCTTTGGGTCGGGCAGGTAAAAGACAACCATGGACAAAAAATTAGAAGATTACAGAGATTCAAAAGCACGATCCTGGCTTTAAATGCAATAGAATTTCACATTGTTTATAATAATTTGTGTCAATGAACCCATAATCTAGTTGAATTGCACAAATAAATTTTTTTTTCGTTTACTGTAAAATCGAATAGAAAAATGTAACACTATAGAATTCAGCACAAGGGGAATCAAACAAGAGGCCGCCAATGAAAGGAGACGATACCTTTGCAACAACACCAGCAATTCAGATCTTGGTTATCATCATGCGAATACAAATTTTCATTTTGCTCCTCTTGAAGTACAACCAACTACTCTTTGTATCCTCCATGTTAGTTTCACAAGGCAATAGTCCTCCCTGTAATTCATGATACTGCATCAACATTACTTACATAATCCAGGAAACTGCATCTAAAGCAACATACATGACTACCGGCTAATGAGTAACTTTTCATTTCTCAAACTAAAATTCAGGTAATATCCAACTTTTATACAATCAAATTAAGCATAACCTAAAGCATTGAATTATGATGTAACTATTCGGTCTTTGGGGCAAGAAATCAAGACCTCTCACTACCATCAGAGTGCCATGAGTCTATATGTTGGAATAGACTTAAAACTTGTTCCGTACCTCTAGAATGCTGCTCTCAACACTGGGGCTTCGGCTGTTCCTGTATAGTTGTTCAGCAACGATGTGATATGCGAGATCTCTTTCGGCATTGATGCAGTAAGAACCTGCTTCCGCAATTTAATGGCATCAAAAAATAGCACCAGCATAATATCTTAACTGTTCTTGCTCAGCACGAATTCTAAAGTGGCCTCTCTATTACCAGAAGTAGAAAGTGTTAGACAAACAAAAAAAAAAAGTCTCAGGGTGAAAGCCGAAATGAGGTTTTAGCTCTCCAAGAGCAAAAACTCCTTTTCTGAAGCTTCTGCTTCTGCTATGTAGGCTCTACTTAAAAGCTGTTACTGCTTTGAAAATCTCTGCCCAAACAACATCTGGGCTCTACTTAAAGCTGTTGTTTTCTGATGAACGGAACTCTAAATCACCAAAAATATGATAAATTGTAGTGAAGAGGGAATCATACCTCATGCCCAGTTTCGGTAATGAGGACTTCATCTTCAATCCTTATTCCGATACCTCGGAAACTACAAAAAACAAGTTGCATAATGAGCAATACAAGAACCACCAATGTTATTCTCACAAGCAGATGTGTACAAATATAATTAACAGGTTGAACAACAGATAGCTACCTATCCGGTGCATTGTAAGATGAGGGAATATAAACTCCCGGCTCGATTGTAATTACCTGCCCAAATCCGTTATTTTGTTCTAATTAGCAGACAAAGTAATTGATTCACATAAACAACACATAAACAATTAGTATACGATAACCAGCAGCTAAAAGTATACTGCAATGTACGAAGATAAAAACAGGAGTTGGTGGTAGGTCTGTTCATATATATAGTCGAAAGTCGACTGTCAGAATTCAGCCCATGGATCAAAGAAAACAGGGCTAAAAGATTATCTCAACGCTGTGGAGGCATATTTTTATGATTTATTTTCTATCGAATCAGTTTTCTTCTTGGCAAAATTCTATCACCAGGTTAACATGATTGAATTATAAGGAGGAAAAGATTAAATTTTTCGAATTCTGCAATCAGGAAAATTATCACTTACAACACCTGGCTGCAGAGAGCGGTCGATGCTTATCGTGGGGGAGTCATGGACATCCATTCCTAAATAGTGCCCTGGCAATTCAAAAAGATATATTATATTTCACACACACACACACACACACACACACACACACACACACACACACACACATATAGAGAGAGAGAGAGAGATGTTAGACGTTATAGAAGTAACAGTTGCTAAACCTATTGAGGTTGGATTCAGCTGATGATATGAGAGGCTGTTTTCATCTCTTAAAATGCTGAGCTCTTTGAGTCCCTTCCTTAGCATCTTAACCTGCATATTTCCACACAGCGCACGCAAGATCAATGCAAGTTTAACATTTCCATGCAAAATATCATAGACAACATATTCTAATTCTAACTGTCTACTATCCCATGAAAAGGCGCAAATGATGTAGGGATAAATGATCATACCGAGTAGTCATGTATTTGTCGAATGCTCACACCTGGACGACAAAGCTTGATGCATTCCTTATTTGTCTCCAATATCAGATTATAGAGTATTTCCTGAAACCATTCAAAAGAGTAAGATTCAGGTGTCATGTTTATGCCATTGATTTAAATATAAAACTTGGTTCAAAGAACAAAACAAGTAACATTGACATAGCTTGATGTAAATTCACACAAAGATAAAAAATAATGGACACAGAAGTATGGGCTAAAACTATTTTATACACGTGTATGCGGTCAAACTTAAACACTAAAATTAGCAGCGCCAAGAACTATTAGTGGAGTGATTTTAATTAAAAAAAAAAACAGCAGCGATATACAGGATCAAGACCTGAGCAGGAGAAAAGCTACCGAAAGGTGACCAAGTTCGGGTTAGGTCACTGACATAGCCATGGAGCTCACACCCCATATCCATTAGTACGAGTTCTCCAGCTTTGATCTGCCAAACTTTAACCATCAACTTATCTAAGAAAACAGATGGGTGGTATTTGCAAATGAGTACACGAGGAAAAAGCATATTTCTTACTTTCTGATCATTTCTTGAGTAGTGTATAATGCTTCCATTCGCTCCACCGCCGACCACAGGGTTAAACCTAGAAATTGGAAAATGAGGAGTTAAAACCGGTAAACCACCATGAAACCTTTGGTTGTACACGAAGAGAAAGATATTCTCTTCTCAATTTCAAATGAAAAGAAATGGAAAAAGATTGCTAAATGAAAGGATAAATGCTTACGCCATTCTTTGTGCCCCTCTCATTTTGCATTCATACTCAACTTTAGCTGATAGTTTGCTCTCCTCTGGAAATGTCCTTGAAAACAACATTGTTTGCAACAGAGACTAGACGAAAAAGGAAACAAGGTTGTCACTAATAAAGAACTGGAGGTGACTAGACGAAAATACTGCCAGTTTAACATTGTAGCACACATATTGGGCCTTAGTTGGGGCATTGAGCTTGTATATGAAGTGAATTATTGAAAATACAAAAAATCTATTCAACATTCTTGAAAGGCTCAAAAGTTTTGTGACAAAGATTAATTAAGAAATTCATGTAACTAATTTTCAACTAAGCAAGCAGATACATACCAACAGCACAACTGAAAAAAATAATGAAAGGTAATTTAGTGTTGTACACAAATAAAAAGCAAAACGACCAAACGAGATTAGCCAACATATAAGAGTATTAACCAAAACGAGGAAAATACACACATTCATAAACGGAAAGTATAATTGTAAAAGGAAAGAGTAATCAACTTAAGCAAGAAAGTAACCAGCTAAGTAGAAAGAGTACCTGGCATGCAACTGATGCAGATTCTCTCATTAACTTGAGCTCTGATGTTGACTTCAACCATCGAAGTTCGTGAATATAAAGAGAGACATCTTTTACTTGTTTGTTATGCAATGCCCTATTAAAAGCCTCTAACTCCATGTAAGATGGCGAGGCGGTCCTTGCATTATGAAACACTCTTGTTGCTCGTCCAATCATATCTGGAAGGATCTGCAATTACAAAGCTATGGTTGATGAAAAATATTGACTGGCGTTTAAAATTTTATTTGACAATTATTGAGGACGGACTTTTACATACATATTCTGACAAAAAATTCCTCTATTTACATATATATCGCTATAAAATCTAATTCTTCATAAATAGCTCCTGAAAGTGCAGTTTATGAAATCTTCAGTTAGGGAGTGAAGTTGGTGTGTATTTGAAAGAGGACTTAAAGAGGGGTTATTTGTAAGTACATGGGTATTTTTAATCAAGAAATCAAGTTTCAGAGGTTAACAGTTGCATACTGGTAGGTTGATTCACTGAAATGCTAACAAGTAACAAACTAACCTTGTGCATCTTACTAAGCGGGTATGCCTTCTCTGCCTTAAAAAATTCCAACGCAGCTTCCGCTCCAGCAATTTGACCTTGCCAAGTTACATCCTGTTACAACATTGTATACAAGCTAAGAGGTGATGCCCATAAAAAATCCACGCCAAACAAATATCGCCCGAGAAATGTAGACACAAATAATTATCATTAGAGGGTATAAATAATTATCATTAGAAGATATTTTAGTAAGATATCAGTTTACACAATTATATGAACACATCAAGATTTGCAAATGAATAGACACTGTTGAACTTTATTGCAGAAGTCTAAAATGTGTTTTTAATGCTAATGTAGGCAAATGGAACATCCTCGCGCAAGATGAGAATATTTTTAACATAAAACCTTAAAAAGTGGCTTACATGAGGATCTGAGTCCGGCATGAACATACACAAACCGCATTCCTCACTTAGAACTGCAACACCACCAGGTTGTGCACAACCCGTTAGATAAAGGTAATCAGCATCCTGTCTAAATGGGTAAGGGACCACTTCGGTCATCATTTTCACGGGTGCAGAAGCAATTATAGCCAAGCTCTTCTCTGGAAGCCGCTCCAAAATCTTTTTTCTCCTCGAAATATATTCATCACAAGTTATGCCAGGTGTGATTTCTCCTTCTACAATTAACTGATATGGAAAGAACAAATAGCATAAATAGAAAAGGAGTAGAACAAAGAAATTTCCATTCTTTAAATTGAATTATTGAACAACAATAAGTACTTGATGGAAATAAGAATCTAGTAATACGCATTGCAGGGATAAAGCTAAACCGACTAGGTGCGGAACAATATACATTACTGCACCGGTTAGTTCTCAATTGTTTGAAGGAATAAAAGTGAAACTTAGCGGAAAAAAGGGTTAATTACAAATACAGTCCCGGAAGTTCGATCCAAATTCAATTTTGTCCTCAGAATTACGATTGTAGTACTTGATGTTTAACTCCCATTTTGATTTCATCCTCGACTTTTCGCTTTCAACAATTTAGTCCCTCATTTCACTTGTCTCAAATTTTCTAATTTAACTACGAGGAGTCTAATGGGGTTGTTTACATGGGCATCTTCCTAGGATAGTATTGAAATACACTTCATGGATAGCATTGTAGAAGGTCGGTCTTAATTGTTATGTACAACAAATTTCAGGGACTAGATTGTCATAATTGAAACAATGAAGATGAAATCCAAATGGAGGATGAACTTTAGGGACTAAACTTGTGAGTAGCCCCAAAAAATATCTGCTGCAGTTTCGTAATAAGACAAGGAAATTACAAAGAAAAAAAAACTTAAAGGCCACTACTACGAACTATTTCAATACAGTCAAACAGTTAGAAGTCTAAGGCGTAATCGACAAATGCAGAATCGCTACCTCAGGATGAGATAGCGAAGTTGGCTGGCCAACGTCAATGGCACTCTGAGTGGCATATGAAGCGCCTCTAATAAAATCATCTGAAGCCGTGAAAACCCAAGAGGCAACCTAGAAAATAACAACTATATAAGAACATATAATGCATCGGAAATATATCGTTCATGAACCATCATGAGAGGAAAATGATTGCCCGCAATCATTTTACTTCATGATGTAAAAGAAGCGACAAAATTGCATGGAAACTTTGGTAGGCAATCAGAGAGTATGAAAGGCCAAATCTTCACGTGATCACAAAAGAGTCCTTCGGAAACCAATTGCAACTGAATGTAAACAAACTAAGGCTACAAATGAAATTCACACGTTCCAATAGTATTGATTCCCGCTCTCTCTAGTGAACTTCGGGAATTGTTCAATAAACATCACTATTTTCAACCTTTTCTTTTATAAATGAAAAAATAGATTTTTTTTCATAAAATCCTGTGAATGAAAATGCTTGATACTCTTCTTGCTCAATGCAAATAGGACCTTAAATTTTTCAATACTATGTTGGAAACTTTGATACCCAGCACACCAGTTTCCACCTTTTATTTCATTAATGGAGTAAAAGAGGAAGTTTTGTACTTAAAACCCTCGAACAACTCATTATTATGCTCCTTTTTAACAAAAATTAGATAAAAAATAAACAAATTTAACCTGCAAAATCGCATTTTGAAATGCTGAACTCCTCCAACATCATGAAAAAATCTCTTACGAAATTGTGGAAATTCTTGGTACTCTTTTTTCTCAGTGCTAATAGGATATTAAAAATTTTCAAAATTACACAGCACCATTTCCCACCGTTGCTGGATTTTCGTGCTTAAACCCTGGAATTTTAACTCATTATTATGCTCCTTTTCGGCGAATTTAAGAAGAACCCACCTCAAAAATCTAACGAAATGAACAAATTTAGCACCACGATCGAATTTTGAAGCGCCCACGTCGCCCACTACCACAAATTGAATCATTCGAACATGGCAGAAGCATAAAAATAGCAGGAAAAGAGCTTAAGCAGAAGCAAAAGCGCGGAGACCCAAAAAAGCCCTAATGAAGAGAGGGATCTCGAGAGTGTCATCGATCTATTACCTTGCGTGTGGGGATTTTCCCTCGTACTCTCCTCCCCAACCACCTCATCGCCATTACTGCTTAAACCCCCACGGAGCTCCTCTCTCTCTCTCTCTCTCTCTCTCTCTCTTTTATTATACTGCTGGTAAATTGCACGACTAGTCCCTGAACTTTGAGTGAAGTTTCTTTTGGTTCTCAGACTTTTGATCCACACATTTTTTTTAATAATAATAATTTTTATAATTTTTATATTTGGGGATTTAGTCTCCTACCAAAATATAATTGGAGAAACAATGAATCGTTTGTTGCTTTCTTTTTGAACAGTTATAAATAATTCACTGCTTTTTCAATATTTCTAGTTTTTTTCCCTCTACTTTTTGGTGTTAAATAATATAAAATAATAGTTCAAAATAAATATTTTTATATTATATTCAATATTTTCTCTCATATTTGGATTTCACTGTTTTAGAGCTTTTTTTGCATTTGACCCCTCAAAATTTTTTTTCACAAATAGCCTCACTAATTTTATAATTATAATTAGCTCTATTTCCACCGTGCAGACGCCACCGTCATGTAAGCAATGATGGATAATGTGGAATAAGTTAAACACAATAATATGTATTCAGTGAATATAATAAATTAGACACGGTGAATCATTCATCGTGTTCAACTTATTCCATATGCATTACCGTTGCTTGCGTGGCCCGGTACTGACGTGTCGCCTGACAGCGGAGAGAGAATCAAAATTATAATTATAAAATTAGTGAGACTATTTACGAAAATAATTTTTTTAAGGAGGTCAAATGCAAAAAAAAAAAGAAAAAAAAGAAGACAGTGACCTTAATTAACTACTTTTTCTCAAGTACTTTTGAGCCTTTTACTCTCCTACTATATAAAATAATATAAACAATTGTTGTTCTTTAAAATATTAAAATTACTGAAAAATAGAGTTTTTATGTTACACTAGTTAAGAAGCCCCGCGCGATGCGGCGGAAAGATAATACAATTATAAATTATTATAATTATTAATATTTTTTTTATTATATATTAATATTTTTAAATATTATTTATCTCAGTATTAAATAATAAAAAATTAAAGAATAAATTAAAGTAGATTTCTTTCTAAAAATATTTAAATCTTATATAAATTAATCCTTAAAAAAATTGTATGGACCCCACAACCCTGCAAAATAAGGAGAAGCATTCTTTAGTGTTGCCAATTCATATATGTTTTGGGACTAAAGTGAAAAATATGCAAAATTTAGTGATCAAGATTGACATGCAAAAAAAAGTTAAATAGACGATGACATTATAATTTCGTTAATTCTGAAATATTTTTTAACGGTTACTATTTTATCGCGATAAAATTAAGAGATTTGAAAAAAAATTAGGAACAAAAAAAAAATAGTGGAAAGTTTGGGAAACATTGTACAATTAATCTTAAAAAAATTGTAGGCCATACAACCCTCTAAAATAAAGGAAGATCGTTTTTGGATTCCTAATTAGATGAAATTTTAATTTTGTTATCTTGACTATTAAAAAATAAAATTTCTTTATGCGATAAAATTTTATTAAATAAATTTTTAATTTTGTTATATTAACTATTAAAAAATAGAATTGATTTATGCGATAAAATTTTACACTTGCTGTAAGAAAAAATTAAAAGAAAAGTTGTTGAGAAACAAAAAAAAAAAAAGAAAAGAAAGTGAGTAGGGATGCAAACGGGGCGGATCCGGGTGCGGAAGAGTTCCCCCACCTCCCGCTCCATTTCTTATATGGGCGGGACGGATTCGGGGCGGGTTACTTTTCATTTTATTTTTGGCTCTCATTTACCGCTTCATTCAGGGCGAATTGGGGCGGGAACGGGGCGGGAGCGAATTTTTAACGGATCGGGATAGATTGAAGGAAGAAAAGAGTCTCCGGCCTCCCGTTCCATTTACTTGGCGGATCGGGACGGATTCGAGGCGGGTTATATTTTTCTATATTTTTTGTTCTCACTTACCACCCCATTCGGGGTGGATCAGGGCGGAGCTCCACAGACTCGGAAAAAAAAAGGGAGAGTGTGTGTGAGAAAAAGAGAGTGTGAGAGAGAGAGAGAGAGAGAGAGTGAAATCCCTACGTTTACCTANTTTGTTCTCACTTACCACCCCATTCGGGGTGGATCAGGGCGGAGCTCCACAGACTCGGATCCATTTGCATCCCTAAAGTGAGAGAGAGAGAGAGAGAGAGAGTGTGAGAGAAAAAGAGTGTGTGTGAGAGGGAAAAAAAAAAAAAAAAAGTGGGCCCACCACCCACCCCCTCTCCGTGGTGAAAGTGATGTGACCATATTCCCAATTCATAAGTTTATAAATTCAACATTTAGATCCCTAAAATTTATGGAATAGTTTAAAAGGTTGTTATTATTCTCTGATGAAGATACTAATTAGGGTACACAACAAAATCAGTAGTATGCAGCATACAGAACAAAATGAAAGCAAAGATCCCATGAACATTTCATCATAAATCATTTCAAATTAGGGTACAACAAAATCGGATTAGTTTCCTACAAATTCACAGGAATTGCAAGAGAAATTCCTTCATTCGATCAATGTGCGGAGGCCGCGTCGGTATAATGTGACCCATTTCGTGCTCGACGACGATTGCTCGGTTATCTATCTGCCGATCTTGTCCCCCGCCGTTACCGAAACAATGTAGAGAAGGAAGCTTAACTAAATCGCCATCAAAATTGCTCGATGAGACCGAATATCCCGAGCAAAATATCCCGAACTCAAAACAAATAGCGCCGTATAATCTCTGCTGCTTTTCGCAGAATAATGCAGCCATTGCTGCTCCTTGCGAGAATCCAAGAATACCGTCGAACCTACCCATCTTTGAAATTGTTTTCTCAATATGATCATAAGATTCTGCGAAGCCTCCGGTTTGCTGCCGATACTGAAGAGGGTCGAACGCTGCTGCTGCGATTTTCCAGTCTTTCTCGGGCGAGCAGTTTGAGTTTGGAGCAACAAGCCAAGCGAATCTCGTTTTGGGGTTTTCGTTCGGAGGTTTACTGCAGTTTGGCTGGTAAATGAAAGGGAGCTCATGAGGGGCGTCTATGAAGACGAACTCGACGGCGTTCTTGAGCTTCTTAGCGAGTGACGATGTTCTTCCCTTGAAGTTCGATCCGCTCTGTCGGAAACCGTGCAGGCATAGGATTCTCAACTTTCTCGGGTTCTTGCAATCTGTACAATGAATCAACTGAGATTATTTGATAGATGCGTAAAGGAAAGAGATTGTTTGGTGAATAATTAATATCACTTTTTCTACTTCTGATTGCAAAATCCAGGAAAATGAAATGCAAAAGGAAGTAAAATTTCCCCAACAAATAAGTTTGCCTGGAAATAACTTCAAGGTTAAAATGCACGAAACCCCCTGGAAATGTCACAATTTTCACTCTACCATCCTGAAACATTGAACATATCACCATCCTCACATTATATTTATCATCACTTAATCTACTTTATATATATATATATATATATATATATGTCACTTTGTTTATACATCAATGTGGTAAATTATAGCTCTCCAAAATTTAAGGGGGCAATGTGAAAAATCACCGTATTTTCTCGGGGGTTAACTCCCATTTTAGTCTAGTATAAACCTTCTTTCGTACTCTCCCGTTTACACGCCTAATTAGATAATAATCCACATCCATCGAAAATAATCTTTAGAAAAGAGAACTGAACAAAAAGCAAACTGACAAACAAGGCGAGTTTAGACTTTTTTAACCCTAATTGCACAGACCTTACCATAACTCCGGGGAAGTTCAGATACAGGTGCAGCGTGGCAGGCAGACGTGGTTTTTTCAATCTCGATAGCTTCTGATGAATCAGGTGATAGTTCTAAATGGAATGGCGAGTCCTTACTCGACGGCTTCGTCCAGCTTCCCTTGTCTTTTTTCTGACAGAGCTCACAAATATATTCGTCGCTAAACTTACCCTGGGTAACAAAAGAGTATGGAAAGTAGAATTTCAGGTAATTAAACAAGTTTCTCCATGGGATAAAGGCAATTTAAATACAAAGAAAAAAGGCACGAAGACATGTCCACTATATCGGTCAAAATGAAGGAATTAATCAGTCACAAAAGGTCAATAGGGCGAACAAATAGGACATTCCAAAAGATATTAAGTTGCATGTTTCGACCTGGCGTCGGGAGCAGTTCTCTACTCCCAAAAGCCGCAGCTAGGTTGTTTGGCAAACAAAAAGTTTGGAGTCTTTGCTGTTTCTGGAAGCGAGAAGCTTTAATATAAAGCTTCTGCCCAGCTACAGCTGCTGCTGCTGCTGCTGCTGCTTCTGCTAGACCAGAAAGCTACTTGGGAGGATACCAGTTGAGAAGCTGCTAATGCTTTTTCAAACAGATTCACTGAAAGCTTCAGCCAGGCCAAACAGGCCCTAAAGCAGACAAAGAATGGAAACGGCTTATGCATTCAAACACGAGAAGTCACAGTACCTGGCAATCAGAACATACTAAAACCAACATCCTGCAATGAGTGCACCGGCAACGAGATGAATAATCGTCGAAGGACGAGCCACACATTAAACAACTACCAAGTACATTTCCATCCAGGCTTCCAACCGAAATCCTGTTCGGCAGCATGAGATAAGTTGGAAATCTGTAAATTCGAACTTCATATCGAACTATCGGCAGCACATATAAGCACGTACAATCATTTCCTTCTAAAATACAATAAGATTGCGGCAAGTCACTTGGGAATAATTCACCTGTGATCAAAAACAAAGTTCTTTCCTTTGAAATATCCGCCATCTGGAAATTGCTCCAAATATCTCTGAATTCCACCAAATAACTGCCATGAACACCATAACATGTAATCAAGGTGAGTGAAATATGCTGCTGAATCGCATAGCAATAAGAATGTAACATTAGGGATGAAAACTCTTTAATTCTCACCATTGGTGTGGACAATAGAAATATGTGCGCATAGTACTTAAGCGCTGGGATTGCAGAGGAACTGTGTAATTTTAACAGTTTCTAATGCAGAAGAATCTCTGAAAATCTATAGAAAGAGACTTACTTGAAACACATTCTCAAAACCTTCTCCTTTAGAGCGGATATAGGAAGAGGCCATTTCACATCTTATACCTCCGGTACAGTACCTGAAATATTAATATACAATTAAAGCCTCTCCAAACCAAGTAAAACTAGCAATAGTGGAGAAATTTCCACTTTTAGACAGATTATGCAATCATAGACTAGACAGCAATTAGAACAGGATGGCTATAGGAAATGAGAAACTAGACATAGTGGCTTGATAAAGTGTGGATCGTTGAGTAAGAGAAAAGAGGATAGGGTGCTGAGTAACGACTATTCACAGAACAAATAAAAAATAGCTTTTCAGTTAAAATCATGTCTGCAGCCCGCTGCAAGAGAAGAAGCTTAAAATTGAAGATTCTACTTCTGCAGCCCAAAAGCTCATTTCAGCTTCCTGCGAGTACAGACAAACATTCAACCATGATTCTCACATCCGCAAAGTACTTACATGAGAATTGATTTCCCACGCAACTGTCCTGAGTGCTCATCTATCCACGAAGGGAGGTCACTATATTGCCTTATCTCTGGGTCCAATGTCTTTGCATTTGGCGTCTGAAACTTCCCAATCCTCGTCTCATATACATTTCTTGCATCCAACAATACTACCTGATTCTTTAGAAGAGAAGCCTCAGAATCCAAACTAGCTCCTGGTAATCATGCATTTTTTTCAAAGATAATCAACAACACAACTTGCATCCGTGTAAAATACGCGAGCAACAGAACTCAACGAAAAGCTGATAGGAGCATATAAATTTTAGCAGTACTTTAGTAAAAAGAACATCCTACTGACCGACATCATGAAGGACACGGTGAAACTCAGCTGCTGATAAATGTCTTCCGGCGTTCGAAATTTCTGGAGATTTTGACAATGGATTAGATCTGAAAGTAACCAGCTCCTGAAAAATGAAAAGTTACTGAGCAAAATATCACTACCTCATAATTATAAGCATTCAAAGACTACAACAGAGCTAAATCAAATTACAAGCTCGAGTACAAAGAAACCTTCAACAATAAGTTTGTTCCTTTTTCACCACACAGGGTCCTTAAATTCTAGTTTTAAATGGTTTTTTGACTTGAAAATGTCAGAGCATCTGAGTTAATTTGAAGTCAAAAGCACGGAATTTATCGTGTCGAATCATATGAATACAAAAACTGCAACTAGTTCCTATCAACAAGCACACTTCAACTCACAAAATTATTCAACTCAAAAGTGCTATTGAGGGAAGTACTATATTAAGTTCCTCCAAACAGCTTTTCTCTGCACCAGAATCAGAAGCACCAAATCAAAGTTTCGACTTTTCGACCAGAAAATGTCAAAATCACACTTCTAATTCCCGCTGTAGCAGAAATTCTAGACATTCCTTATTGTTTCTATCAAAAGATACTGCAGCTGAAATCAAAAGCAGAAGCAGAAGCAGAAGCAGAAGCAGGGCCAAACCTTTACGACGCGAATGGAGAGCGAAGTGAATCCGCACTCCCTCGCAACCCTCTCATCCTTTGGGTGCTCGCAAGACGCCAACTTGAAGTCCGTTCGATCAAAGAACGCGTTCGATCTCATCTCCGCAATGTGCTTCTCCAACGATTTCATCTTCCCACCAACCTAATCAACAACCAACGTTAGATAAACCCCAAAATACCCGCAAAAACCACCCAAAAAATCGCCCAAAAACCGCAACAAAGGGTCCAAAACCCTAATCAAACGTAATTATTAAGGAGCGGAGATCAAAGAGGCGGGGATCGTTACGGTGGCGTTGACCCCGTCGGGGGCGATGCGGACGCGGCCGAGGAGGGCGAGGGATCGGCAATTGGAGTCGTAGAAGCGGACGAGGGAGGGGAGATCGGGGACGGAGAAGAACTTGTAGTAGAGGAGGACTCCATCTCCTCCCCCATCGTCGTCGTCGTCCTTGCATCGATCGAGCTCCATTGTTGGGACCGTGAGAAAACCTAACCCTAGACGCAACAGTTGGTACAGAAGCGCAGTGGTGACAGTGTCTGCCTCCAAATTTGCATTAAAAGAAAAAAAAAAATCAAAAATATGTGCCCCTTTAAAAACTTCAAAAACCCCTATAAGTTTGATTATATCACAAACACCCCTGCAAATACTTATTATTTTTCAAATACACCCTTACCCTTACTCTTACTATTCATCTCTTTATAGAATAACAAAATATTTAGATTATCAAAAATATGGTCAAACTATCCATTTTGTCCTTAACTTCTAAAATTTTTTACAAAAATATTTTAGCATAATAATATTTATTTTAAAATATTAAAATAAACTGTATGGTCTGTAAAATAAGATACTAAAATAAAATACTTTATATCATTTTTTTTAAAATTCGAGATACCAAAGCACAGAAATTTGTGCTAGTTCAAATAACTTAGTTCACATCATGCATATATATTTAAGTTATATTTTGAATAAATTGTTTAACCTTATTTTAATGAGTTAATTGATACTTTAAACAATTTTGCTTAATATGGTTTTTTCCAATGTTTTGTATTTTTTTGATTTCTTAGCTTAACTGTCAGGATTTTATATATATATATATATATAGTCTTGATTATAGTATATATATATATAATTATATATGATTAATTGATAAAAACTTATCTCTAAATGTAGGTTATTTATAAATTTAAAAGAGTGTTTATAAAAGTATAAATGATTTTATAGTCAATTAAATATTTTAAGATGGTAATGACAATAGGGGCAAAGTTGAAATTTTGTTTATTGTTTATTCAAAATTAATAATAAATTAGTATAAAGGTTATTTTTGAAAGTTTTTCTCTTTTAAAAGGGTATTTATGATATTTTAATTTTTATTGGGGCATTCATGATATTAGACTTATTTGGAAGGGTAGGGATGAAATTTTTCCTTTTTATTATTAAAAACATTGATTTGGTTTGTGCGGAGTTAATAGACACGGCGTAGGCAATATTTTTCATATTTTAAGAGAGAGAGAGACATGAAAGGGAAATTAAAGAGAGAAACATACGTGGTTAAAAGCTCTCCTTTAAAAATAGGAATAATTTTCTATATGCCCCTCAAAACTTCAAAAATATCTTATTTATTTCTATTTTTTTTTCTTTTCAATGTACTCCACCCTCATATGTTTCTCTGTTATTCTAAAATACTCGTATAGTTACCACCCGCTAAATTAACTTGGATTAACTTGGATTAAACGTGAGTTAAATATCTACTAGAGTTAAGAAAATCGAAATACCTCTTTTGTCATTAACTTTAGGGCAAATAAGAAAGGTTGGTGATGATAGAATGGTATGTAATATTTAAAAAGGCTAAAAATCAAAATACTTTTTGTACCCCTAACTTGGTGGCAAATAAGAAAAAGTCAGTGACGGTGAAAGGATATATTTGAAAGGAAAAAGTAGTAATTTCATATAAATAACAATTATTGCTAACCGTTCAATAACGGAATTTAACTCTAGGGATATATTTGAAATAGTTGGAACGTAAGAAGGATATTTTCAATACTGGCCTTCTAAGAAAAATTTGAGAACTTTTCAGGGGTATATAAGCAATTGCCCTTTAAAAATATTAATTTGGTTTGTGTGATGTTTTAATAGTCATGGTGTAGGCAATATTTTTCATGGTGTGGCTAAAAACTTTTCTTTTGTATATGTACTAGTTTAATGTACGTACAAATGCACGTAATAATTACTATAATTTATTTCAAATCAATATAAATTTGTACATTATATATATCTAAACTTTTACAATAAAAATTATATTTGTAAATTAATATGTTATATTTTATTAGAAAATATTTACAATATCCTACGGTGTTTTTTTTTTTGTATACATCGAACATTTTTATATACTTTCTGATTTTTGATAAATCAAATTTAAATATATGTTTTAAATTAAAAACATCAAAATTTAATTCACATTTACTTTAAAACTTAAAATTTAATTTTGATCAACGGTAATAAAAAAAATTAATTGCTAATTCAAATTTGATATCAAAAATTAAATTTAATTCATAATTTAAACTCAAATTTTAATTTTAATGTAAAATAGATGAATAGGAATGCCATTTTTTAACAAATTGATCAGAACAGTTTATTTTTATTTGAAATATTTTTTTAACAAATTAATCATAACCATTCGTAAGAATGAACTAATAGACGAATAAAAATACCAAGTCATAAAAGATTGTAACACAACGGTTATTGACTTAAGAGATGTGCGGTAACAAATTGATCATAACCATCCCTAGGGTTAAGTAGATGGTTGATATAAATAGTAGAGATCTAATAGATTGTGTAAAAACAATCGAAAGAAGTAGAGATAACGATAAAAAATTAAAAAGAACCAAGCGCTAGAAAATATTATACAATACACAATAGCTGGACTCCATAATCGTTCATTTTTATGTGAGAGGAATTATAACCATTTGTAGATAATATTAGTAGAGATTTAATAGATTGATCATAACCGTTCGTTTTTATAAAAAATATTTTTAACAAATCAATCATAACAATTCGTAGGGAATATTATTTTATTCCTTTTTAGATTCCGTCTGTCATTGTCGGAATTTCTATACGCTTTTATATATACTAGTTGAGAATAAGTGCATAATCGCACGTAACAATTATTTAAGATAGTTTTTTACAAATTGATCATAAATTTGTACATCATATTAATTCAAAAATATGATTTACAAATTTATCAACCAATCTATTTTTTAAATTATTTTCATTGTAATATATTGATAGTCCCAAAATTTTAAATTTTAAATTAATTTTAAATTTTGAATTGAAATATAGATTTACAGTAGATATTCTGACAAAAATTTAGATAAATATAAATTTTTTTCTATTTTAGAGATAAAAAAATTAAATAATTTTTTAATTAAAATATAGATTCACAGTAGATATCTTTCGGTTGGCAAAAATTTGAATAAGTATATTTTTTTTTTCTATTTTAGAGATAAACCGAAATTAAAAGTTTGTTTTATTACGTTATTTATTTTATGTACGGAAAGAGGAATTAATATTTTTCCCGCTAAAAAATGAGTCTGTCGACAGACCGAAATTTAAAATACGTGCTTTTATATATAGTATAGATATAGATATAGATATAGATAGATAATATAGATAGATAAATAGGATGTAATTAAATTGTATCTACAAAATGTGATGTATTAATAACCATATATATATATATCAATCTAATGTGATGTGTCAATAGACATATGGTGCTAGCAATAATTTTCATATTTGAGGAGTGAGAAAGGCACCTGCATGGCTAAAACTTTTCTTTTACGTATGAATATGTATATAAATATAAATATTTGAGGAGAGAGAGAGAGAAACGTGGCTAAAACTTTCCTTTATTGAAGCATCTAAACTAAATATAAATGTGATGTAAATTGTATCTACTGAATGTGATGGGTTAACAATCATAGCATAGGCTATTAAGAGAGAAAGGTACGTGGTTTAAAACTCTCTTTTTTATATATTTATTATATAGATGTGATGTGTTAACAGACATAGTGTAGGCAATGATTTTAGTATTTGAGAAGGGGAGAGAGGAAAGGATAATTGATAAGAGAAAAACAGTTGGCTAAGCGCTAGCTCTACTTTCCTAAACGTACTAGTGTAGAGATCCGCGCGATGCAACGAACGGATAATAAAAATAAATTTTAAAAATTTTAATAAAATTTAAAAATTTTAATAAAATTTATATCTACAGCTTATTGATATATAAGAAGCTGTACCATATTAAGTATGGGTAATTTGTGTGACTAAATTCAATTATTAAAAAAATAAATTATAATTAGAATCTACTCATTGATAAAATATTAATATGATCTTTGTAATTAAATGTTACACCTTACATTACATGTAATTAGAGGAGTGGGAAGGTAAAGGGTTGGATGTTGAGAAGAGAAGAATGTAGTTTGATTTAAAGTTTGGCTATAAGAATGAAAGGTAACATTTTATATGGCAAAAAATATTGTGACTTTATATAGATTAATTTATATAGTAATATTTATATTATTAGTATATAATATATATATGATATATATATATATATATATTATGAATATATATATTATAGTGAAGACGACTCGCTTTGTGGCGGATAAATTACAGAACCAAAAGTAAGCAAAGCTGAAGAAAGAAAATAGTTAAAAAACTTAATCTGAATAAAAATTCAGCTGATTTGAATTTTTTTTACATCATTAAATAGCAAATGCTGTGATATCGCATTATTAAAATTAATAAGTTTTAAACTATGATCATTAGGTCATCGGTGCAAAAAGTATAAAATTTAATTTTAGACACTTTAAATAGTCATAGATCATATTCAATAGTGCGATAGTTGGTTTGGAAGCTATATCATCCGAAAATACAATTAGAAGGCAATAAGTCTCACTTACTACCGATAGCATTTATGGCTCAACCTCTCTCTCTCTCTCTCTCTCCCCGATAGTGAGGCTAATCGGTAGTGAGGCTATCTATGCTATGCGAACGTGACTACTATGCTATAAAATGTAAACGGTCACTAACCGATAGTGAGGATCTTACATAGCTAATCGGAACGGGCCCTATCGGGGAAAGCCGGGCTTCCGTGCTTCCAGCCTCGTTTTCGATGTTGCACTTTCCGAATCGTCGATACGGCGTCGGTCAGTTAAAACTTGATCTACTGAGTATTGGAGTACTCTGAAAATAAATTTATCTATCTTTTGATATCATTTTGCTAGTGATTCGAGATGGGCTCAAATGCAAACAAATTTCAATTGGCCGGAGTGAGCACGTTTTGCGAAGTTTTAACGGTGTAGAAATATCCAAATCACGTTGAATATTTTAAATAAAATTCTTTATACTATACTAAACAGAAGATCAATATCTTGAGTTTAAATTTAATGCATATTATTATTATTTTTGTAAGATTTTATTTTCAGCGTTGATTTTGAGCCCGCTTCAATTCACTAGGCAATGATATCGTAAAATCATAAAAATTGTATTTTCTAGTGTACATCAATACTCTAGATCAAGTTTAACGAGCGCATCGACGATTCGAAAGTCGCAACATCGAAAACGAGCTGGAAGCTACGGAAAGCTCGCGTGCTTCGATGTATAGTAGCCTCACTCACTCACTTCACGTCACTCTCTCTCTCTTCTCTCCTCTCCTCTCTCTCTCTCCTCTCTACATCCCCCGCATCTCCATACTATATAATACTTAATATATTATATTATAGAACTAGGCGTATATATCTCGGTAGCACAGGAGGTCTCCGTGCGTACCGGAGTTGTTTTTTCAATGCTGGCGCGCTTCCAAATCGACGATCGCTCCGTTAACTGAACTTGATCTACAATTATTGAAATGTTTTTGGAAACTAAATTTATAATTTTTCGGCATTATTTACCCTATCAAACAATAGTCTAATTATGAACCAGCTGAAAATAAAATATCTCTTAAAAAATGATGATAAAAGATCTTGAATTAGAATCAGAGATACTAATCTTACTTCCTAAACTAGTAAAAATAATTTTCTATAAAATTCATCAGATTTGGGTGGTTTACACCGTTAAATTTACAAATGGCAATCAAATCTACTCATTTAAAAATCAATTTTGAAAGCCTTTGATTACTAGCCAAATAATATCGAAAAATTATGAAATTTAGTTTTCAATCACTTTTAATAGGTAAGAATCAAAGTCTAACAGAGCCCGATCATTATTTGAATAGCTACATCATTGAAACACGATTGGTAGCGACGGAGGCCTCCGTGCACCGATAATATACAGCCTAGCATTGTCTCTCTCTCTCTCCTCTCCTCCTCTTCTCTTGCCTCTCTCCAGTTGACTCTCTCCAGGTCCCGGTCTCTCGCCAATCTAGTCACGTCTCCCGATCCCTCGAGTCGAAAAAGCGCCATCGCAATCTCTCTCCTCTATATCATATATATATATATATATAGTGAATATATATATATATAATATATATATATAACTATATATATGATATGCCCAATACCAATTTGTGACAGCCGGTCCTAATATTTGTAAGATTATTCTATTTTCAGCCGTTGATTTTGAGCCCCTTCATATCACTAGGCAAATGATATCGTAAAATCATAAAATTATTTTCTAGGCTACTTCAAATACTCTAGATCAAGTTAACGGATGCCGATCGACGATTCGAAAGTCGCACATCGAAAACCGAGCTGGAAGGCACGGAAAGCTCCGTGCTTCCGAATAGTATAGTAGCTCACTCACTCACTCACTCTCCCTCTCGTCTCTTCTCTCTCTCTTCCTCCTCTCTCTCTCTCTCTCTATAAATATATAACTATATATATAATATATAATAGAACTAGGCCGTATATATCGGTACACGGAGGTCTCCGTGCTACCGAGTTGTTTTCAATGCTGCGGCTCTCAAATCGACGATCGGCTCCGTTAAACTATCTACATCATTATTGAAAATGTTTGGAAACTAAATTTTAAATTTTTCGGCATTATTTACCTATCAAACAAATAGTCTAAATATGAACACTGAAAATAAAAATCTCATAAAAAATGATGATAAAAGACTTGAATTAAGATCAGAGATACTAATCTTACCTCTAAATAGTAAAAATAATTTTCTATAAAATTTCATCAGATTTGGGCTCGGTTTACACCGTTAATTTACAAATGCATCAAATCTACCATTAAAATATATCAATTTTGAAACCTTTTGATTACTAGCCAAATAATATCGAAAAATTATGAAAATTTAGTTTCAATACTTTTATAGTGTAGATCAAGTCTAACAGAGCGATCATTGATTTGAAAGCTACATCATTGAAAACACTTGGTAGAGCGGAGGCTCCGTGCTACCGATAATATACCAGCCTAGCTCTCTCTCTCTCTCGTCTCTCTCTCTCGTGCTCTTCGTCTCTCTAATCATATATATATATAGCTATATAATATATATATATAATATATATATAATAATATATATATATATATATATATATGGGCCCAAACCAATTTGTGAAGCGGTCTAAATTTTTATGGTGCAAAAATTAAATGCTAATTCTATAGGATATAAATTTGGATATAGAGTTGATGTATGTTGGCTTACATGGGCCAGCATCTTGCCCTGTGTCGGGAGGCTATGTGGGCCGAGTTATGTTCGAAATAGCGTGAGACTGAATTGGGCCGAATCATGTTCGAAGTGGCATGAGACTAGTTGGACCGAGTCATAATTGAGACCTATGGGCGTTGTATCTGGACGCTTTAAGTGAATTGGTTGCGTATTTCTAACAGCTCAAGTTTTCGAATTTAATGGTTAGTATCAACGATCCGACCGGTGTAGACCAAGTGGTAGACAAGGATTACAGTATTTGTTAGAGGAGTCAAATTGACCACTTGGCAATCTACAATTGGTCAATCCCTTTACTTGGATCCTATTCCATCTCCAAATTGGAGAATATTCTCCAATTTGGAGTCTTAAGCTGAAGCTATTATAAATATGTAGATACCATGTTTTGCAGGGTGTGCTTCTTGAGATTGAAAGCATTGGGTATATTTTGGATTTAGGTTTTCGAGGGAGATAATTTTGTACTCCGCCTTTTATAAAAGTAAAGTTTTCGTTACGTAAATATTTGCACGCTTTATTTTTTTTCCTTTCTTTCTCTCTCTTTATCGATTCTTTTTTGATATTTTCGTGTCCGGTAAACTAGATTTTTTTTTTTTTTTTACTTTTGTCGTAACAAACGGGTATCAGAGTAAATGACGAATTTCTAACAATTTATATATATGTATACATATTGAATTGGTTTTGTTGTCTTATATTTTCTCAAATTGAAAGAACAATTCAAAGAGGAAGAAGAAAGAGATCTGCCACTTAGTCCTCTTATCAATGGAGAATTTTGGGCCAATAACTCCTGGCCAGGTAATGTACCTTTTCTTTTCTTTTTTGTCTTTTTTTTTTTGGGCACATTTTTTTTGTTCCTGAGGTTTCATTAATTAGTGTAAACCAAAAAATACATATGATTTGAAAATGGGTTTTTTATTGGTTTTTTTTTTTTAAAAAAAAAATTTTTCATTTTATGAAGCTTTGGGTGTACTTGAACATATATATCCATTGTCTAATTTCATATATGACATGCTTTGTAGCAGGTTTCATTGCTTGTTGGATTTGTACCTGTGATTGTAGCATGGCTTTATTCTGAGCTGTTGGTGCGCCAAAACAACTCAAATGCTTCAGAAATGTGAGTTTCAATTCAGTGATGATACTTTCTGGAACTTCTAAAGACTTCCTCTTTGTGTCGAGGCATCGTATGAGTAAAGTTGCTCGACGAAGCATAAAAGAGCTCCTGAGTAGCTTTTCGTCATGTCAGAAGAGCTTCAGCTTTTGGAGCTCGGAATGCTTACGACAAATGCTCGAAAAAGTTTGTTTCTTGAAGTGAGGTTCCGGAAGTATAAAGAGTTTAAGTAAAGTTGTTTGAAGAAGCACAAGAAAATCGTTAGTAGTCTCTCGTCATATCAGAAATAGAAGTATTAAATTTGAACTTCTTATGCTTCTAAAGATCAAAAGTTTACAACAAATCAATTGGTTTTTGGAAACTTTCTGCTTTTTGGAGTAGGGAAGAGCTCGAGAAGCCAGGCAAATAGCCACTAACTATCAGATGTTTATTAACTTCTAAGTCCACTATGTCGGATCGTCGGCGCTAACCATTAATCCCAAAAGCTCGAGCTGTTAGAAATATGCAACTAATTCACTTAAAGCGTATATATACAGCGCCCACGGGTCTCGATTGTGACTTGGCTGAACTAGCCTCACGCCACTTCGAACACGACTCGGCCCACCCAGTCTCACACCATTTCGAATATGACTCGGCCTAACATGACCTCCCGTTAAAGGGCAGGATGCTGGCTCATTTAAGCCAACACATTAAATTTCATTTGTTTCACTTTAGTTAACAAACTAAACCTTTTAGTTGGCTCAATCAAAGCAATTTAAACTTAATGTACCTACTCAAAAAGAATCTATACAAGTTAAGTGGACTCAAATGTTTATCACTGATATTTACACTGATTTTTACTATGTTAACTTGCAGCGAAGCACAATTCCGATCATTCTGATTGCATTAAATTGGACATATCGAACAATTCA
This sequence comes from Ananas comosus, assembly GCF_001540865.1. Lineage (NCBI taxonomy): Eukaryota > Viridiplantae > Streptophyta > Magnoliopsida > Poales > Bromeliaceae > Ananas > Ananas comosus. Next base: position 11,196,798 of record NC_033633.1, on the reverse strand, counting down.
CTTGTTCAAATCTTATCTAAGTTTAAATCGATTTGCCATCTTTGATTTTTCAGCAGCAGGTGTTCTGACGCCGATTCTGTCGGAAACGATTCGAAGATTCAGTTGTTAGAGGGAGGTACTTCTCTGACACCACCTTCAGAAGTTCGCAGATCATCGCCGAGTTTTCTCAGGTTCGCAAAGAATAACATACACGAAAATTCTTAATTCCGAATATAAGCTAACACCTGATGCTTCAGGTGTCTTTTGATGGACAAGGATTTTTTGTTACAGAACCATTCAACACTAAGATCCCTGTAAGTGAAGCTAATTCATTTTTAACTGCTAAGAAATATATAGAGATATATTATACAAATGTTGAATAATTTGATTTGTTATTTACAGGACGGAGTTTGGAGCAATCCTGAGCTTGTATTACGTCTGCGACCGCACGAATCTCTTTGGCGAATCAGATCAGGTGTTTCATTTTAATCCTTACGAAACTCAAACATGACGATGTCGAATGGTTTGGTCAGAGCAGCAGCAGCTAAGTTTTTGAAGTTGTATTTACAACCCCTGCACATTAATTAATCCATGCTTTTTGTGTTTTTTGTTGTAGTACTACAGCAGAGATCTTTTCCTGTTTCTGTATTTTCTTCTTATAGTCGTCGCGGCGATTACATCTCTAAAGAAACACCAGAATCAATCACCAGGCTCAGGAAAATCTGTAAGGTATCTTAACAGGGATCAAACTGAAGAATGGAAGGGGTTGATGCAGGTAATTTTGACTCTGAATATAATGAATAAGTTCATTTCTTAGTTTTTATTTTATATTTTAAATTAAATTTGCTATCATTGTTAAATATAAAACTATATAAACACCGTTCTCTAACAGCTTAAGCTTTTAGAGTACAACGGTTGTTTTACATGGTATCAGAGCAGAAGGTCTTGAGTTCAAGTCATGCCAGGACCCAGCATAATTAATTTCCTTCCATTTAATTCAAGTCCACGTCATGGGCTTTGCAACAAGTCTCGAGCCCAGACGTGAGGGAAAGTGTTAAATATAAAACTATATAAATACCGTTCTTTAACAGCTTAAGCTTTTAGAGTACAACTCTAGTTGAACTATTTATTAAATATAAAATATTTAAATACCGTTTTTCTTAAACTTTCAGAGAATAATGATTGTTCTATATATATATATATAATTTAACATGATATCAGAATAGGAGATTCTGAATTTGAACCATGCTAGCTAGGTCCGTAGGTGTTATTGATTTTCTCCTATTTAATTCAAGTCCACGTCACCAGCCAGTAAAAAGTTTCCAGATTAGAAGTGAGAGGAAGTGTTAAATATAAAATTAAATATTTAAACATTATTTTCTTTCAGCTTAAGTTTTTAGAGAATAATGGTTGTTTCATATAATTTAACATTATCTGATTGGTGATGCTAATACTTTCCTTTCCTTTTCAGGTTTATTTATGTTTTTTTTTTTTTTTTTTTTTTTTTTTTTTTTTTTTTTTTTTTTTTTTTTTTTTTTTTTTTTTTTTTTTTTTTTTTTTTTTTTTTTTTTTTTTTTTTTTTTTTTTTTTTTTTTTTTTTTTTTTTTTTTTTTTTTTTTTTTTTTTTTTTTTTTTTTTTTTTTTTTTTTTTTTTTTTTTTTTTTTTTTTTTTTTTTTTTTTTTTTTTTTTTTTTTTTTTTTTTTTTTTTTTTTTTTTTTTTTTTTTTTTTTTTTTTTTTTTTTTTTTTTTTTTTTTTTTTTTTTTTTTTTTTTTTTTTTTTTTTTTTTTTTTTTTTTTTTTTTTTTTTTTTTTTTTTTTTTTTTTTTTTTTTTTTTTTTTTTTTTTTTTTTTTTTTTTTTTTTTTTTTTTTTTTTTTTTTTTTTTTTTTTTTTTTTTTTTTTTTTTTTTTTTTTTTTTTTGTGATGATAAGCCCTAATAGTGAAATAAAAATAAAATCACAGGGCGGCGAATTAAAAATATGCTAAGCCACGAGGGGACTATTTGAACTTTTTCTTTTTTTTTTTTGTGTGTATATATAATATATCCCCACAAGATATACACAATTATACGTACACACCTTCTAAAATATTGTAATATTGTTCCTATATTTTTAGAAATAGCCCATATTTGTATGTGTACACCTCTCCATTTCAGTGTGATTTGTGAAATATAAATATGAGAGATTTCAAAGGATACAGGCCCAAATTATATCTTTTCTTGTCATACATGCAAATACTATAATTGGGTATAGGGATGTCAATAGATATGAATATTCGAAATTTTATCTGAATCCGAACCTGAACTTAAACGAATATAATTTTGAATATGAATATCAAAAATAAATATCCGACGGATTTGGATTTGAATTTTGATTGTAACCAACCTGAACTAGGGATGTCAATGGGTATGGATATCCGAAATTTTATCCGAATTCGAACCCGAATGAAACGGATATATCCGATGCTAAATGGATATGGATATCAAAAATAGAAACCTGACGTATATGGATTCGGATATGGATTTTGACTGTACCCGATCCGAACCCGAACCTGACACGAACCCAAATTTATTTTGTATTATATATAATATATATATAAAAATTTGATGTTATATTTGAAATTATATTTTAAAAATTTAGATTTAATAGAATGTATTTTGAAATATTGAAAAAGGAAATAATTGTTTCGGGTTCAAATTTTCAGGTTCCGGTTCGGGTTTGGATATGGATTTTTAAAATCTGTCGGGTTCAGATTCGGGTCTCCAGTTTGGAGTCGGGTTCGGGTTTTTAAAAATCCGCCCCGAATCCAACCCGTTGACATCTCTAACCTGAACCTGACTCGATTTTATATATAGTAATATGTTTTGAAATGCTGTAAAGAGAAATAATTGTTTCGGGTTCGGATTTTGATTTTAAAATTCACTCTGAATCCGACCCATTTACGTTCCTAATTGGATTACCTTAGATCCAATAATAACATTTGGATCCAATCCGCTAATCCATAATGCTATAGCCTAATTATTAACTTAAGCCTATTCAACCTTATATACCCCTGCATTTAGCTATAGTTATCTGATGTGGGACTATTCTCAAACCTTAACTCCCGATCATTTATCCGTGGTACAAAGGTACTTTTTGTGATGTATCACTATTTCGGTGCACTGGAAACTTACAACGCGATTCGCACTTTCATCGCTGCGTACGTGTGGATGACTGGGTTTGGGAACTTCTCCTACTACTACGTACGCAAAGATTTCAGCCTTTCTCGATTTGCTCAGGTAATTAATAAAAGGCTAAGATACAGAAAACCTCTCTGTAAGTATTTATTTTTTTTTAATTTTTTCTTCCTGACTGCTAAAAACGGTGTTAATGGAGAGAACGGAATAACTAAATTGCTCCGCTCTTTCATTTTTATAAGAAAAAAAAGAAAATTTTAATATATTTCAGCATTTTCAAGGGCATTTTTATTATAAATTATAAGAAATGGACGGCATAGTGATGGAACCCTGATACGGCGTGGCTAAATACATCAAGTTAAAATTTTGAGGAGGTAAAATATAAATTTTTGAAAGTCAGTAAGGAAAATAGAAAAGTGGATATTTAAATATATATTTTTTTCATAGAGGCAGTTGTGGAAATTTGTGATAACTTGAAGTGGGTTTTTTTTTTTTTTTTTTTTTTTTTTTTTTTTTTGGAGAACTGACGAAATTGTGATAAATTTTGAAGTCAAAATACCGTTGATTTAGAAAATCAAAAATTTGAAAAGTAAGGTAACAGTTTCAAAATGGTCCATTGTTTACGAAATATCGTAGTCATGGGTTGGAATTTTTGAAAACAAATTCTCTTCGTTCCACCTAAACTTACTTTTCAATCGAATTACAGTTCCATCAATTCAAATGCCTTGATCAAATTAGAGTCGGTCTAATTTATCAGATCGTTGGCCCTAATCATTAATCCCAAAGCTCGAACTATTAGAAATACACAACTAATTTACTTAAAGCGTATAGATACAGACATACATGACACACGGATCTCGATTATTACTTAACCTAACCAGCCTTATGTCACTTCGAATAGGACTCGATCCAATCCGGCCTCACGTCATTTGGAACATGACTCTGCTCAATCCAGCCTTCTGTTACAGGGCAGGATGCTGGTCCCTTTAAACCAACATAATTACTGTCTAACCAACAACATGTTGTTTTGTCTTTGGGAAGATGATGTGGCGGCTAAATTTTTTCGTCGCGTTTTGCTGCATTGCTCTCGACAACCATTACATGTTCTACTACATCTGCCCCATGCACACCTTCTTCACCCTGATGGTGTATTGCGCGCTTGGTCTCTTCAACAAGTACAACAAGTATGGCTGGGCCATTGCAGCAAAAATTGGTGCTTGCTTTTTGGTTATTGCTGTTGTGTGGGAGGTCCCCGGCGTCTTCGACTTCGTGTGGCATCCGTTCGCTTTCCTCCTCGGTCAGTTCTCAAAATCTTCGATATATAACTGCACTGATAGCGAGCTTCCAAACTTCTACGGAGTGAATCTAACTGCTGCAGTTGAAACTGTAAGAGTAGGCTGCAGTTCCAAGTTCTGACTACAACCGTACTAAGTCTACATATCTAATCGCCTCTTACATTCTATATTGGGAATGATCTATTATGAAAATTTACAAATGTGAGTCGTCATTGCTACGTACGCTTTTCACTGCATGCATATCCAAATATACTTTTCTGAACCACTTAACACGCACTAAATTACCTCTATGCTATATAAGTGAAATTTGAACTCATGTATGTGCTAAAGATGTGAATTAGAGTTGTTAAGTTCACTTTCGAAGAATAGACGCCAAAGTGAAACTTCTGAGAAAGTTAAGGGGGTGCTTTTTTGTAGGGTTTTTTTCGTTGCGCTTGTTTCTCAGATTTAGTTTCCACATTTTGTAATGTAGGTTATAGTGATCCGGACGAAAGTGAACCACATGGACCCATGGATGAATGGCATTATCGATCTGGGCTTGATCGGTATATATGGATCTTGGGGATGATTTATGCCTATTATCATCCGACGGTGAGTGCTGAATATAAAATATAAAAATACCGTATTTTTGTCAGCTTAGAGAGACAAAGGGTTGTGACTTGTTTCATACCGATTAAATTAAAAATTTTGTTAAATATTAGTAGTTATATACAATGAATTTCCTTTTACATTTATGGAAAGAAATGCAATCAAAACAATGAAAAGTTAAGGAGGTTGATTTTAAACAACCATGACAATGTAATTGAAACTTTGGTTACAAATGTGGTGTCTACAATTTTTTATTTATTTAATAACTTGATTGTTTGTTGATATAGGTTGAGAGATGGATGCAGAAACTTGAAGAAACCAGAGTGTGGCTTCAAATGCTAATCAAAGCATCCATAGTTGCAGTTTGTTTTGTGGTACTCAATCCAAGTTTTATCTCTTTGTGATAACATTTAAAATTTTCACGGATTTATCTTCAATTTATTTTAAAAAAATTGTACGGACGTTACTTGAACTATAGCATATTTTGGATTTTACAATTTCATCCTATAATGTTTTCGAAATAGGTGATACCCCGTTTCCCAGGAGGTCATCCATCATAGAATTATTCTAGCTTTTACATGCTTAACCTTTTTAACCTCTTGAGTCTAGCTATTGCCCAAAATATTATGACCGGGTTAAGAGGTTTAGCTATTATATCTCATATATATAGGGTTTTTCTCAATCCTAGAGTTGTCCCATTTCTCACCCCTTTAAGTCCTGACGTCCTCGTTAGACTCAAGCACACTCGCAAGGAACAAACGATGTGAGACTCATTTCGTTAACCCTAGCCGACCTTATGGAGAGACACGCTCTACCCGTAACTTTTGTCAGTCGGAGAGCCGCGTTGTACGTACCTGCTATATGATCCTTGCCTAGCCAAGACTCATCTTACAATTCCGGCTAGTGATTAGCCCACGATACCAACTGTAATGCACTGCTTTCCAAGAGGTCAACCATCATAAAACTACTCTAGTTTTAATACGCTTAATTCTCTTAATCTCTTGGATCTAGCCACCGTCCAAAATATTATAATCGGGTTAAGAGGTTTAAGCCCTATTATATATATCTCATAAATAAAAATATTCCTAATTATAGGGGTGTCACAAAATAGATATACAAACTTCAAAAGTTTTGATTTTACTCTCTAATCTTACCAGCATTTCTAACATTTTGATGAAACATATTGATTCTGTCAAAGATTTAACAAGTGCTCTAAAGTATCAGGAGCCTGTTTCAAAATATGCTATAACTCAGGTGAGGTCTTATATGTTCTTACTGTGTACTTCTTTAGGTTGGTTACCTGTGGTACGAGTATGTGTTCAAGCTCGATAGGCGTACGTATATCGCATATCACCCCTATACATCATGGATACCGATCACGTAAGCTTTAACCTTGATTATACGATAATATCGTGTTTTAAGCATCTTTGATCAATATCACATATTGAATTATTCATACATGTTTATCATTTTATTCGTCGAAAATCAGTGTGTACATTGTTTTGAGGAACATAACGCAGCAATTCCGAAATTATACTCTTGCACTCTTTGGGTGAGTGGCCTTATCGCAACAATTCCGAAATTATTCTCAATTTTATTAAAAAAAAATTTGCTTTTTTTCTTTTTTTTTTTTTATTATTTTGATCATTGTTTCTTCAAATTATCAGGTGGCTTGGAAAGATTACGCTCGAAACTTACATATCGCAGTGCCACATCTGGCTGAGGTTTTCTCGTAACTTTCATGTTATTTATAGAACTAGTTCATGTTTAGCTTGACTGTTGCTTCTGTGAAAATATTGTTTGAGCGGAGCCATTCGAAGAAACAGTATTTTCTTTCTCCATTGCATTATCATCAATAACTCCCATGTTACGGCGTAAGGACCACAAAAGCTCTAAACTTTTGGCTCAGTAAATGCTCGAAAGCTTCTGCTTTCTAGATTAGAGAAGTTATTTGAAACGACAAGCCAGGTAGACTCTTAATTTAACATTTTCAACGTCCTAGGTGCGGTGCTTTTCGTTCTTCTTAGGTAAAAATATATGGAGATTCCCTCGTTTTAAAAATAAAATAGTTACGTACAGTCCCCATTCTTTTGTTTTATTAAACTTCAATTTGCCTCCATGCGGTTTAGCATATTTTATTTTTCTTCCCTATGATTCATAAAGTTGCGCTTAATTAATTATCCTATGTTTTTATTTTAAATTCACCTAATAATATACTTCTTAAAAATTACAAGGTGTTAAAATATAGGTTATAGGACAGGACAGTTTTATATATATGCTACGATACTATCAATAGTATCAAGCACTTGGTACTGTCGAGTTTTCGGCCGTTGGATGAAAATATGTGCAGTTAGGATGATATATAGTGGTCCACGGTTAGAATAATACTGGTCCCCTAGAGTTGAGTGGGTGGTTGGTTGAATAGTATAATCTAACGGATGGAAATGATCAATGGGTAGATCTAACGGCAGAAAACTCGATAGTACTAAAAGTTTGGTACTATAGACAGTATAGTAGCCAAACACTCTCTCTCTCTCTCTCTCTCTCTCTCTCTCTCTATATATATATATATATTAGTAAACATAGAAGAAACCCTTTTTATTTAGGCTAAAATGTAAGTTACTTTTCTTGATATATGACTTGTTGCACTTAACCCCTAAAATAAAAAAGTATGCACTTAACCCTCTTTGATAGATTAGAAATATGCAAGAGGGTTATAACAATAAAAGTAATATTGTTAAAAATGAATATGGTTAAGTGTAACGCTCCAATAGTTCAATGATTTTTTTTTTTTTTTTTTTTTGAGAGAAGATGGAAAAAGGATTTTGATTAGGAATATAAGAGGATATTGCACCCTAATAATAATAACTAGGTTTAGACATTTTGGGGCGGTGGTTTGGGCCCAATAAATTATTATTGCTAGCGGATCGACATGATATAGTTTGATAGTAGAGACAAATATCAGCCGAAAGTATGAGAATTACGTGTTATGCATGGCAAAATGCTACACCACGGATTTGGTGGGAGCCTGTTAGTGATAAACCCTAAAGCCAATCGGTGACATAGGCTTGTGGATATATTAAGTATTTTTCTTAATTAATAAAGGGCAAGTTTTATTCATATTTATTGTTCGCAGTACAATATATATATATGAATCGTCCGTTGAATCTTCGTTAAGAAAATATATTCCTAAGAGTTAGGAATTTGAGATATATATTTCTTAGTACAAGATTCTTAAATGCTCCTAGCCATAGGAATATCATAAGGGCGATGATATTTCCGGATAGGCCGGTGTATGCTATACTTCTAAGTTGAGGTGACGAGTCTCAAGTCACTAGTGTAGAGACACTAAAGTAAGCATACAGGTGCTTGTTAAAGAACAAGTACACTGAGCGTGACTATTTGGTTGAACTGTCACATGGTTCTATGCTCGCCAGTGATAAGTTCATTGCTACAGTTGTGTGAAGTACTCCTTGGACCTGAGGCATCATAGTTGCTTCACGTATAGGTTGCTACAGTTTAACAGTACTAATACTTAGACTCTAGACACGGGTTTATGTTCGGTACTGATTGGCTATAGTGATTTATATGGGGAGGCATGTGAGTGCGCAATAAGGAATTCAACACTCTCAATATTGAGAGAGAACGTTCTATGTAGACTATCAGACTCGATTCGAAAAATCCCTGGCCAGGGCATGTGGTGTATGGAAAGAGTTTCCAGATGTGTTACCATATTGAATCGGTTCTAGATATTCTAGTCATATGATCGAATAATAAGATTTGGCGAGTAACCATAATTTTGGTTCGATCGGGACGTTGTGTGTTGAAAGGAATTAATCATACGGTAACTGTAAGCGGAAAGGTTTATTCTTCATCACCATTCTGGATTGTCGTGATATACTGCTAGGTGTCACTCACGGACGGTGAGAGAATATGAATGATTAGAATTTAATTATTCTTATTTATCGATTAGAAGGGTTCTAATTAAATATCAAAGAGTTTGATATTTAGCTCCACTGCCGAATGGTAATGAACCTATGCGGTCACACACAATAGGAATTGTGTGCATCCAACAGGACAAGATGAGAATAATACACTAAACGGTTTAGTGAAAATAGTGAGGATTATAATTTGATTGTTACGAAAGATTTTATCTCTAATTGGATTAGAGAATAACTGAATATTCATAAATTATTATGAGATAATATTCTAATTAAATTAGATTTAAATATGAATATTTAGTTATAATAGATATGATCTAATTAAAGGGAGAGATAATAAAATATCCTATGTTCCAACTAATTGGATGTAATCCTTAGTTGGATGTAATCCAATTAGTTGCAACAGATAGTATAGAATTATAACTAATTGAAAATTATCAAATTGGGATTGTAACTATTTGAATATAATTAGTTACAACAAAGATACGGCTCAATTAAGAAGCCGTTTCGTACGGCTCTTTGTTTGTACTCCTTAATTAAGCAGAGCTATATATATAGCTTAGCTGCGGCTTCATTAAGGGTGCGAGATATCATTAATTGACGTGAATAGGATTCAAATATTCTTCTCTCTCAAACTTTCGTAAGTCCACAATAATTTTCCCAAGAAGGAACGTAGACATCGGAAGACTGCTAGCACCGTCTTCGTGATCTGCGACTCATCTGTTCCATACGACGGAAGGCGTTGGATCGGGATCAATTCCGTGTGGATACGCGTAGAGGCCGGGCACGTGCGCGGCTAATCGGAGGATCAACTTCAACCGTACAGTAGATCAAGAGACCTTAACTGGTCCAAGGTAATGTAATCTAAACTTCGGATTTGTTTAGATTAGATTTTATTTTACATTGTAACATGAGAATGATCCGCCGGCACTGGATTGATTTGTTTTGTTTTGTTTCATATGTGATATGGATTTCGTTTTCGTTTTTCCGCTGCGATTTTTAAGTGCCGGATATTTTTTCTAACAGAGCCATCTCTTGAACTTTGTCACAGATTTTTGGTGAGAGCTATATCTTGAACTGTAATAGTCACTTTCTAGAGTCTTCTCTCACATCGCCTGGTAGTTCTGATCTATCTGGCTGTGATCGGATTTAGACTTGACGAGAACGTCAGGGTCTAAATGGAGGAAGTTTATAACATTCCAATAGTCCGACATGGATAAGAAAAGAATTCTGACTAGTAACATAAGAGGCCTTTCTGATTAGGAACATAAGAAGCCTCACACCCTAATAATAATAACTGGATTGAAGTATTTTGGGCCGATGGTTTAGACCCAACGAGTTATTATTGCTAGCGTTTCGGGTTGTTATATTAAGTGCACATATATCTATAATTTTTTTTTAGAAATTAAGTACAACTTAATATATTAAAGATGGTAATATATTTATTTACATTTTTTTTTTTTTTTTTTGGTGTGCTTGCAGAACAGGAGGGCCAGATAAAAGAGCACGAAAAAACCTCTCTCTCATCCCCAACTATCCAATGCTCAATTTTTTGCTCACCACTGCCATATATGTCACAGTATGTATATATCATATTAATAATAGTGTGAAATTATGGGGGAAAAAAACCAAAGAAAAAAGGTAAAAATGTATGAAGACCCCCTCAACTAATGCGATTTTGAAATAGCTCCCCACCTTTAATTTATTTACTTTTTTTTTTCTTTTTTTGATTTACTTCAGTTACTGCAGTTAAAAATTTTATTTAGTTAATTTGGTGATTTTGTTAGCTATTAACTGTTAATCGTTCTAGTCTTATTGCTAAAAAATGAGTGAAATGATAAAATCTCCAATTTATTCAATGAAAGTTACTTACTTCCAAAATTAAGAAGCTAAGGGGGTTCTAAGTTAAAACGTTCAAAGTTGAGGAATTTTCATATATTTTCATTTATTGCAATTCGACGTACCCTTGGAGTAAAAAAGGAAGGAAAAAAAAAAAACCAGATCTTTTTGCATCAAATTAATAACCTTTGATCATTAATATGCTAATATGCGAGAAAGTTTAGTAACATAAGTATTTTACGTTAACATTATACCAGAATACCTGATATATATTTCAGGACTAAAGAGAAAAATCACAATGTATAAGAGAGTTTTCTGCAATTTAGCCAAGTTCTTGAGATGAGTTTCATCTGCAGGTTGCACATAGAGTGTTTGGATTGACGAACAGACTCAAGATGGCTTTCGTGCCGAGCGGCGACGACAAGCGCATGCTCTGCAACATCGTCGTAGCAGCAATCGCCGCCATCGTACTCTACTGCTTTTCTTTGGTGGTGTTTAACGTCCCAAAGATGCTGGCGTGAAGTAGGATTGTCAGTGAACCGAACACGAGCGAGCTGGAGCTAGCTCATAAACGAGATGAACACGAGCTAGCTCGTTAAAGTATCAAGCTAAAAATTCAGCTCGTGTTTGGCTCGTCTATTAACAAGCTCAACACGAGTTAGCTCATGAGCAACAAGTTAAAAAGATTAAAAAGGATATGTATATGAAATAAATTTATGAGATTGTATTTGTTAGATTTTGATCTAATGGTTGAAATTCTATATATAAATAAAAATTTTTATGATATTCAGTTGGACTTTATATTTAGATTGAGCTAAAAATTAAATAATAAAAATTTGCATTATATATATATATATATATATATATATATATATATATATATATATATATATATATATATAAATATTTATTTATATATATAAAGAATGAAATATATATAAAAATTAAAATATATAAATTATATAAATATAAAATATATGTAGCTGTTATCGAGCCGAGCACGAGCGAGCTGACCCCAGCTCATGTTTAGCTCGTTTATTAGATGAGCTGAAAAATTCAGATCATATTCGACTCGTTAACTAAACGAGCGATTCGACCTCAAGCTCGTTTTGAGCCGGACAGTTAACGAGCGATTCGACCTCAAGCTCGTTTTGAACCGGACATAAGTTGGCTCGTGAATAGCGAGCTGGATTGCCATCCCTAGACCCTAGTGTGAATGTTTTTGAATCATTTTACTGAAATAGAACAAAGTGTTTCTTTAGTTAAAAATGAATAGAGACCCCCCTCAACTATAGGCTATTTGGACATACATCCCTCATTTATTTTTTGTAAGATAAATAAATATTTTGATTTTTTGATAAATACATATGAAAATTTTTGAACAATATAATTAAATTATGTATGGTAGGAATTTTATTAATTTTCATTCATACGAGAAATATAGTAATAGCTTAGTAAAACTATTTATAAATAATAATATATATTATTATATTATTAATAATATATATGTTTTATTAGCGGTGTCTATGCCGTGTTTGTAACCTTAATTTTTTGAAAGCTGTCGAGTCACAGTGTCAGAGTTGTGTCTTATCCTGTGTCCCGTATCAGTGTCCGTGATGCCTAGATCTTCATACATTTTTATTAAACTTTTGTTTTGGGGATTAATCCAAACTTATATTTAGTTTAATTTGGTATAGATTACTCTTGGTTAGTATTATTATATAATATATATATAGAGAGAGAGAGAGAGAGAGAGAGAGTTGGTATAGAATACTATTAATAGCAAACGGACTTAATTGCTATCAATTTCTTTTCGATGATGGAGTCTTCAAATCGACGATCAGCACTGTTAAACATGATCTATACTACTTTTGAAATATTTAGAATTTAAATTTCAAATCTTTTCGAAATTATTTACCTAATAATCATAGGTTATAAAAATTATAATTTTAATTATTGATATAAGGCGTTTGCTAGTTTAATATTGTAAATAAATCTAGATCAATTAAATTTTTGTTAGAAAATATTTTAAAATATTTAAAATAAGATCTATACTTCTGGTCTCGATTACACATCACTTTTTGAAAGATATTTATTTTTAGCCGTTCATTTTTTTATTCACTTCTGTAGAAGATCTAGAACAATATCGAAAAAATATAAAATTTGACTTGTTGATATTTTTACTGGTCTAAATCATGTTCGATGTGTTAATTGTTTGAAAGTTTTTCATCGAAAACAGATTGGTAGCAACAGAATCTGCTGGCTACCGATCATATTCTAGGTCAACCCTCTCTCTCTCTCTATATATATATTAAATACTTTTTATTTTACTTGCCAAATATCTAACTTCTTGTTTAGTGTTATACTTTGTTTTTGTTCCAAACAGGCCAAAATCTATATCTTGGATACTTTTATTTTTTTTGTCTTTTATTTATTTATTTATTTTTTTTCTCTTGAAGATGCATACAAGCTGATCATCGACACGCACAATTTCTCGCGCTAGTTATGATTCACAATCAAAAAGCTATGATTCAATGTTCAAGATACCAACAAACTGCGCTACACAACACTTGCCATGTACCTAGCTTGTATGGATATATATATATATATATATATATATATATATATATATATATATATATATATATATATATATATATATATATATATATATATATATATATATAGAATTGAGCTGAAATGCTATCGGTAGCAAACTAGCTCCGTTGCCACCAATTTGTTTTTGATGATGGAGCCTTTAAATTGACGATCGGCACCGTTGAACATGATCTATACCACTTGAACTATTTAGAAATCAAATTTCAAATCATTTCGACATCATTGACCTAATGATCAAAGGTTTTCAAAATTTGTAATTTTAATGGTAGATATGAGGCATTTTCTCGTTTAACGGTGTAAAGCTATCCAAATCAATTGAATTTTGGTTAGAAAATTCTTTAAACTATTTAGAATAAGATCTATACTCTCGATCTTGATTACAAAATTTTTATCTTCATTTTTTAGAGGATATTCATTTTCAGCCGTTCATTTTTACGCCCACTTGATGGACAAGAGAGCAATATCGAAAAAGTATAAAATTCGATTTCTAGATACTTCAAGTAGTATAGAACATATTCAACGATGCCGATCATTGATTTGGAGGCTCCATTATCAAAAACAAATGGGTGGCAACGGAGACCGTTTGCTACCGATAGTATTCTAGTTCAACTCTATATATATATATATATATATATATATATATATATATATATATATATATATATATATATATATATATATATATACACTGATCACAATTCACAATAACTAAATAAAAATCAAGAACTCTGAACCCAGCACATGGAATGTTATTCATAATTAGTACCGTTTGGTTCGGGTATAAGCAAGAACTAGCTATTACAGGAATAGATACAAGTATGGGAATAAGAAAAATAGTGTTTGGATAAAAATTGGGTTGTTCCGGGGGATAAGAACAATTTTAGATAGTTTTATATAGAAAATAAAGGTGTTGGTGGGGATACTCGAGAATTACTATTCTCGGCTAAAAAATTAGCGTTTGGGTATAAAGGGGGATAAGGGCCTATTCCTATCCCTATCCCCTAACCAAACGCTGAACATATATACAGTTTTGAATAAACAAATTTTTTTTTTTGGGAACCATCATTCAATCCAGGAGTTCAGGGGCAAACAATTTATTTGGGATCCCTCATTTTTCAGAGAAATTATTGCTTGTATTTTAATTATTGCACATGTATATATCTGATGTTTAAAAGACTTTAATTAATATCTATTGCATGTGACTGATTATTGCATGCATCTGATTACTGCATATATATTATTTGATTATTGAAAATAGCAAAAAGTTGTGAAATTTGGATGTTTATTTTTGGGTAGATTACACTTAATTTTAGGCTGTGTTTGATTCGGGTATAAGTAAGAACTGTTTATTTCAGCAATATGTATAAGTTTAGGTATAAGCAGGAATCAGACCAATTTTGCGTTTGGATGAAAATTGAATTGCTCCTAAGAATAAGGTATAAATAGTATTTGGATGGTTAGAGTGGAACAAAATGAATATGAGTTATAATTTTAAATTAAAATTATTTTATCTAATTAATTAACATTAAAATATTACTTAAAAATAATAAATTAATATTAATAATTATAAACAATAAATTAATTAAATAATTATAATTAAATAATAAATTATAAATAATTATAAATAATAAATTAATTAGTTAATAAAAAATTAATTAGATAATAAATTATAAATAATAAATTATTATTAATTATAAATTAAGTAATTAATAATTAATAATTAATAATAATATATTATTAATAATAATATATTATTAATAATAATATATTATTAATAATAAGTTAATTAGATAATATAGTATAAATAATAAATTAATAATAGTTATAATGTCACGCCCCGGATATCACGTTCACCGGGTACGCCGACAAATTCGCCGTATATAAAATTTTTTTTTCTGTATACGAAACGATAGCTGTACCTATAAAAATACAACACTACAACCAGTAGTATAGGGCTGTAAGGGACAAAACATAACCAGTGGCAAATAAAAGTTCACTATACATACAACATCAGTATACAAAATCTCGCCTCGCGAGAAATAGTAATGACAGTATGTATAAGAACTCAAAAACTACAACTACCTGTAGCTGGTACTCCACTAGCTCTGGCTCGTCTGGTAGGTCTCTAACTCGCGACGCCCTTGCCACGATCAAACTCAGAGGGCGCAGCAGCCGGCACCGAAGGCTCTGCAAAACGAAAAGAAACAACTAGGCGTGAGAACTACTGTGAAAACAAGTAGTCCTCAGTGGGTGCCGCTCTCAACATCATCGGTCTACCCACTAAGTCTACAGAAAGGAGCTGGGATAGTAGGAAAAGCTGGAAATACATCTACAGCTAGATACCACTACACTATCATGCTCTACACTAACCAACTGTAGTGAAAGTAAATCCTGACCCAATCTCACCAGGGACTGTGATACACCCGTCCCGCCTGTCGAAGCTACACTAACAACCACTACGCTGGGTAGTTAGTGGAGAGCAAGTCCAATCAGGACACAACGATACCAACGCAAAACCACAAAGCCCGACTCCGGAGTGGCACTCGTGAGAGCTACCCAACCGAGTATGCAAGCGTATCTCTGCCGAGCTCAATTAGGTTCTCACAGGCTATAGTCAAGTACACAGGGTCAAACTGGTCTACCAACCACAAGTCACGTGCGCTCGGCACAATATGATGCCAAAACGGCAATCCGGGTCCACTGTCAATCTCGACGGCACCCAACAGTCCGGAACAGTCTAAACTTTACTGTAAAAATAGGCTTGACATCCCAGCACGAGCGTAACAATAATCTACACTACCTGGGATATCCACCACACTAATACTGTGGTGATACAAAATAATAACGGCTCCTAGAGCTAAATCTGATAGTGTAAACAGGTGACAGATCCATAACGCTATTTTTCTCCTATGTCATATCCAAGTCCAACACGTATAATTTATCCATAATAAAACTAAGCTCCAAATTCAGTTTAGATGTCAACAACATGAAAGATCATGAATTCGAGCTATTACACGTGAAATGCATCCACCAAATATACATGCCGACAACGAGACATTAGGAGTAGAATCCGATGATAAATTCACCTCGAAAGTTAAACTCAATCCGGCGCGACGTCGAGAACGGCAGAATCACACGCTCGCTCGGCCTCCCAACGCAGCCACCACAACGCTCGCGTGCTCGAATGGCTCCGCAGCGCGACGTCGGCGACAAAACAACTCCACCCAAGCTCCTCCACGAACGGATCAAGTCTAGAGAGAGAGAGAGGTGAAGAAGCAATAAAAATCCATCTCTCTAACCCTCTACGTACATATAAGCGGTGGAGAGGAGTGGGTGACACAAACGAGGTGAGAAATGACTCATTTGCCCTCTCACCTACCTGGTGTACCGGTACATGATTATTTGTACCAGTACAAATGGCAACCCGAGAGCAGCTGCGCACAAACCGTCAAAGTGTACTGGTACACCCCTGATGTTGTACCGGTACAGAAAGTGTACCGGTACGCCTTAATGGTTGTACCGGTACAACAAGCATAAAATCTGCTGTTTGCAGATTCTAATGCCAAGTCCTGCTCTTGCGTCCCAGCTGAGTCCGTTTTGCATCTATTTCGCGCGAACGCGACTCGGAATTGTCTTAATTACATAATAATAAATATTAATAATTATTAATTAATTAA
This sequence comes from Ananas comosus, assembly GCF_001540865.1. Lineage (NCBI taxonomy): Eukaryota > Viridiplantae > Streptophyta > Magnoliopsida > Poales > Bromeliaceae > Ananas > Ananas comosus. The sequence goes on along the minus strand of NC_033633.1, from coordinate 11,179,685 downwards.
TTATTAAAATAATAATTTAAATAATAAATATTAATAATCATTAAACAATAAATATATACCATAGGGACCGCAAATCGTCCTCTCCGAACAGCTGTCGAGACGTCTCACAGC